>NC_134402.1:433095878-433393378 GCF_038048845.1 Mixophyes fleayi | reverse complement strand
AGGTGTCCCCACTGACTTCACTAATTTCAAATCAGAATTTCCAGAGAGGGTTCAGTCATCATCCGTGGAAACTCTGGTCACAGTCAGGACAGCTTGGCCAGCTGGTTGATATGACTTGAATTTATCCGTTCTCTTACATTCAAGAGAATTTTGCTATACCACCTTATCAGCAATGGTCCTTTCCATCAGATAAGACAATGAAGGAAGACTATGAGCCCCTGCACAAGACTCCAAGAATTCTCCATTCTCTACATCTTCTTAGTCTACAAATCATAACCTCTTTTATATCTCTATAGCCACAAACAAAAAGTGTGGAAGAGGGAATTAAGCCTGCTGATTGGCAGTTGAGACACACAAGCACTTCAAGTGTGTCTGTACTGGAGAAGCAATTTAAAGTGTTCACAAGATTGTATAGATATATATACTTGCTTAAGATGCAACTTAACCCTAGATACCGCCATTCACATCTGATACCCCCACTTTGGTGAGAAATCATCGAAATTACTACAGATAATAGAAGGGAAGATGTTGGATGATCTTGGTGTTGGCTCCTCAATCATGTTAAAATTTCTCTATCTTAAAAGATCTTTATTAAAACATTTAAACAACATTGATAAAGTGGTCATATCTGTTCTCCCAACCTTCTGACTTTTAGAGAATGGTTTAAGCATGTTTGGTGAGTTTCACCCATTTGTAAATATGTATGCGAACCAATGTGATTACACTCAATGATAAGTCTATGCAGTGACCTATTAGCAGCAGCACTGTATTGGTTTGCTTAAGATGCTTATAAATATGCCAATTATTATTATTATTAATAATTTTTATTTATAGGGCGCCACTAGGCGTCCGTAGCGCCGTACAGGGACAAACAAAGTTACAATACAAGGTGAGACAGCACAGTACAGTAAGCACAGTAACTCGGTGAGCTCAAAGCACAGCTAACAATTATGCAATAAAGAGCTCTGCCTTTGTTAGCTTTGTAAATGTACTAGATGAGGTTTTTGTGCAGGAGTAAATTCTAGTTTATTCACCTGTCTAATACTACTGGATACAAGATACTGATAATCTGACGGTCAGTAATGCGTCCTAAGGGGGGGTCGATGCCCTTTCTTAAGAGAACAAGGTGTAGAGCCCCAGGAGTTCTCAAACTTGATCTAGTACAATGAAGACTAGTCTTGACTTTAAATCGAATGAAAAGAAGAAAGACCCTGCAGAGAGTAGAGAGAGACAAGCTAAATCGACTGTATAGGCAGTGCATGTATTGACATCGGGAGTAGAGAGATCTTAGAGTGTGGCTGATCCCAATAGGTGTAGAGATTGGAATCTGAGAGCTTGGCTGTACGCAGATATATAGTGTATGTTGAAGTCTTAACTGTAGGGTTTTTTTTTTTGAGTAGTCCTGAATTCAAACATTTGCCCCCACCCCCCCCCCTTAAAAATTCTGCCTTTGCTTTTTTTTATATATATATATATATGTGACATCCATTAACCCAAGTGCTTCATTACACCGGATTTCCCATGCAGTGAAGAGATCTTAGTAAGAGGCTGGGATTAGAAAAACATTAATTAGCTACCCCACAAGCCACAGAGAAGGTGGAGAGAAGCCTCAAGGAGGAACACCCATTACACAGGTAGGGAGTGTAAGATCCTGAGGCATGTGAACTGTGTATGTCCCTATAAATTGTTACGAGCCGCGGCTCCACGACGGGCCGCCGCGGCTCGCTTCCGGCTCTCTCAGACGCCCCGGCCGTCTCCATGACGACCGGGGTCTCACTTCCGCCGCTGACGTCCCGGTTGCCTAGGCAACAACCGGGACGCTGTAATCCGGAGGCCGCAGCGCCCGGCCAGCGGTCTGACACCCGGGCGCAGGCGCGCAGAAAAAGGTAACTTCTTGTTTTGTTTTTTGTGCATAGATTCTGTGTTGGAGTCTTGGCTAGGAAGTTACCATACCTGGCTCTGATAGAATTTATTATTCTGTTCTCCTATTTCTGTATGGCCTATTCTCTGAGATTAGTGCAGTAGGGAGGGGTCTCACTGGCACTCACTCCTATTGGCTCCCCTTGCTACTTAAGGCAGTGAGGACAGAGCCTCATTGCCAGTTATAGCTTCCTGTTTAGCTAGGCTCCTGTTCCTGTTTCCCTGCTCCTGTGTTTACTCTATTATTGGATTTCCTGTGTATGACCCCTGGCTTGTTTTTGGACTTCGTTGTATTGCCTGTGACCCCTGACTACGGCTTGTTTTCTGATATCCCTGTCTGCTGCCGGCCCTTGACCTTTTGCCTGGACCTCACATCGCTGTGTTCTACCACGCTGCCTCTGGGTTCTCCCCAGTCAGTGCACACTACACGACCCTCCGTTTGTCTGCAGCCAAGTCTGTCCCCACCACTAGGGGCTCCAGTGAACACCAGACATCGGAGTAGATTCCGGGTTCTGTCGTGCTGACTGAAGGAGTTCCTAACATTATAACTGGCCCAAATAAATAATACGATCCTGTTCTCCACTGATGGAACCCAGTCCAGCTCAGGTCCTAGCAGGGCAGATCCAAGTCGTCTCGCAGATGGTTCAGGATCTTTCACTCAGGCTTTCTGCTCAAGAAGAAGCCGCCAAGGCCTCACAAGCAACTCCGGCACCTGAGCCAAAGTTAAATCTTCCGGACCGGTTCTCTGGAGATAGAACCTTATTCCGAAATTTTAAGGAGGGCTGTAAGCTGTATTTTCGTCTCAGGCCCCGCTCCTCGGGCTCGGAGCAACAGAGGGTCGGCATTGTCATCTCCTTACTCCAAGGCGATCCCCAATCCTGGGCGTTCAGTCTGACTCCTGTGGATCCAGCTCTACAGTCCGTAGACGCCTTCTTCAACGCACTTGGTCTCTTATATGATGACCCAGATAGGGTGGCCTCGGCTGAGTCCCACCTAAGAGCGCTGAAACAGGGGAGGCGGACAGCGGAAGAATATTGTGCCGAGTTCCGACGTTGGTCGGTCGACAGTCAGTGGAATGACCCCGCACTACGGAGTCAGTTCCGGCTTGGGCTCTCGGAGCAGATAAAGGACTCCTTAGTCCAATATCCTTCATCATCTTCCTTGGAGGCCTTAATGCAACTAGTTATTAAAATTGACCGCAGGATCAAGGAAAGAAGGTCCGAAAAGGAGGCCGCCTCACCATCCTGGCCCTCTCCAGCCGTCTACTCTGTTCCTCAGGATTTACCGGAGCCCATGCAGTTAGGGGCTTATCGCCTGTCCCCTGAGGAGAAATCCAGGCGCCGGTCACTGGGGCTATGTCTCTATTGTGGCAATAAAGGCCATCTCCTGCGTAGCTGCCCTAACAAGGCGGGAAAAGACCAGGCCTAGGAGTAAAGGAGGAGGTACGCCTAGGTCTCCAGATGGTCTCTTCCAAGAATTCGGTCTTAATCCCTGCTCGGATCATGTATGGTAATCGATCCGTTTCTATCCCTGCCTTTCTTGACAGCGGGGCAGCTGGAAATTTTTTGGATATAAACTTTGCCAAGAGACTTGGTTTTCCGTCCGTAAACTTAGACTCAGAAATCACGGTCTGCGGTCTGGACGGTAAACCGTTAACTGACGGAAGGGTCTCATATCAAACACCACCTCTGCAGCTTACGGTGGGAGCTCTCCATTCCGAAGTCCTCTCGTTCTTTCTAATTCCCTGTTCCTCCGTACCATTGATCCTCGGACATCCCTGGCTTCAACTTCACAACCCTCACATAGATTGGAGCACGGGGGAGATCATACGATGGAGTAAGGCTTGTTCCTCAACCTGTCTTGCTCTTCCTCTCCGGATTGTTCAGCCTAGCCCTGAATCTCTTCCATTACCTTATCGTGAATTCCACGACGTATTCTCGAAAAAAGAAGCAGACGCTCTACCCCCACACCGTAGCTACGATTGCTCCATTGATTTGGTTCCAGATGCCAAGCTTCCTAAGGGAAGATTATATGCCTTGTCTATTCCTGAAACTAAGTCTATGGATGACTATGTGGAGGAAAACCTACGTAAGGGATTCATTCAACCCTCCAAATCACCCGTAGGAGCGGGCTTCTTCTTTGTGGCAAAAAAAAGATGGAAGCCTTCGGCCGTGCATAGACTATAGGGGTCTAAATGGGATTACCGTGAAGAATACTTACCCGTTGCCACTCATCTCCGTACTTTTTGATCAGCTCAAATTAGCCACGATATTCTCCAAGATCGATCTGCGGGGGGCATATAATCTGGTTCGAATAAAAAAAAGCGACGAGTGGAAGACGGCCTTCAATACTCACTCAGGCCATTATGAATATCGGGTCATGCCCTTCGGCCTATGTAACGCCCCCGCAGTGTTCCAAGATTTTATTAACGATGTCCTGCGAGAATTCCTGGGGAGATTCGTTGTAGTTTATCTTGACGACATTTTGATTTATTCCCAATCACTGGAGCAACACCGTACTCATGTCAAACAGGTACTCCTGAAACTCCGCCAGCACTGCCTCTTCGCTAAACTCGAGAAATGCGAGTTTGAAGTCACTCAGGTCACGTTCCTCGGATACGTCATCTCACCTCGTGGCTTCTCCATGGATCCGAGTAAAGTACAGGCAGTTCTCGATTGGATCCGGCCTAGCAATCTTAAAGCCATTCAGAGGTTTTTAGGATTCGCTAATTATTATAGGCGATTCATCCAGTCATTCTCTGTATTGGTGGCTCCGATCACAGCCCTTACACGTAAAGGGGCTGATACCGTTAATTGGTCCCCTACGGCCTTGACGTCCTTTCAAAAGTTAAAAGAGGCCTTCATCTCTGCACCTGTCCTCCGACACCCCAATCCGGAATTACCGTTTGTTCTCGAAGTGGATGCCTCTGACGTCGGGGCAGGTGCGATCCTTCCCCAGAAAGATATCACTGATCACTGTTTGCATCCCTGTGCCTTTTTTTCCAGAAAATTTTCCTCCGCTGAGACCCACTATGACGTTGGGAATAGAGAATTGCTAGCTATCAAGTGGGCATTTGAAGAGTGGCGCCACTGGCTAGAGGGAGCTAATCATGTGGTTACAGTATATACTGACCACAAAAATCTACAGTATATTCAATCTGCTAAAATTGTGAACTCCAGGCAAGCCCGGTGGGTCCTTTTCTTCTCCCGTTTCAACTTTACAATTACGTTCCGGCCTGGATCCAAGAACATTAAGGCAGACGCCTTGTCTCGCAGTTTCATCGCCTCTCATCCTTCCCTCACTGAAACCGCTTTCATTATTCCGGCATCCAAAGTAGTCCTTGGCCTAACTCAGGATCTTGGCACAACCCTCCGGGGTCTCCAACAGTTGGCACCATCAGCTACTCCCAGGGGTAAATTATTCGTACCAGTTTATCTGAGGAGGACGGTCTTCACTGAATGTCATGATAATAAAACCTCAGGTCACCCTGGAGTATCCAAGACATTGGAACTGCTGTCTCGTTCCGTCTGGTGGCCTTCCTTGGCAGCCGATACCAAAGAGTTTGTGTTATCCTGTGAAACCTGTGCCAGGAATAAATCTTCTCGCAGACGTCCTGCCGGACCTCTTATGCCACTATCCGTTCCAACGAGACCCTGGACCCACATATCGATGGACTTCATCGTAGAATTACCACGCGCATCCAGCTGTAACACCATCTGGGTGATAGTAGACAGATTTAGTAAGATGGCACATTTCATCCCTCTCGTAGGATTGCCATGTGCTAAAACCTTGGCATCCCTATTCATTCAGCACATTTTCAGGCTCCATGGACTTCCTGTTAATATTGTCTCTGACCGCGGCTCCCAATTTGTAGCCACATTCTGGAGAGCATTCTGTGCCCAATTAGGAATTAAACTCTGTCTATCTTCGGGGTATCACCCACAATCCAACGGACAAACGGAGAGGGTTAATCAATCCCTTGAGCAATTTCTCCGTTTATATGTAACTAAATGCCATAGTGATTGGGCTGCTTTGCTTCCATGGGCAGAGTTCGCCTACAACAACTCGTGCCATTCATCTACTCTGGTATCGCCATTCTTCTGTAACTTCGGATTCCATCCTCGGTCCAACTCGCTGGAAGTCTCGAATCAAGCCAGATCTAGTTCTTCGATTTCTTATCTGTGCCGGATATGGAGAAAGGTTCACCTTGCCCTCAATCAAGCTTCATTTAAGTCTAAATATTATGCTGATCAGCATCGTGGACCGTGTCCTTTCAAGGTCGGGGACAAGGTGTGGCTGTCTACCCGCAACATTAAACTTAAGCAACCTTGTAGGAAGTTAGGTCCTAGGTTTATTGGACCCTTCTCCATTATTAAACAGATTAATCCCGTGGCTTTCAAGTTGAAACTTCCTCCTTCACTCAAGATTCCTAACACATTCCATTGTTCCTTGTTGAAAGCAGTTACATGTTCACATAAATTCAGACCACGTCAATTGCACAGACCTCGTCCTGTCTCAGTCAGAGGACACCAAGAGTTCATTGTTGAAAAGATCCTAGATTCCAAAAAGGTGCAAAGTCAACTCCACTTTTTGGTCCACTGGAAAGGCTATGGCCCGGAGGAACGGTCCTGGGTACCGCAGAAGCATCTACATGCTAACCAACTCATTAAAGACTTTTTTAAAAAGTATCCTGGGAAACCTGGAAGTCGGGGTGCATTGACCCCTCCTCAAGGGGGGGGTACTGTTACGAGCCGCGGCTCCACGACGGGCCGCCGCGGCTCGCTTCCGGCTCTCTCAGACGCCCCGGCCGTCTCCATGACGACCGGGGTCTCACTTCCGCCGCTGACGTCCCGGTTGCCTAGGCAACAACCGGGACGCTGTAATCCGGAGGCCGCAGCGCCCGGCCAGCGGTCTGACACCCGGGCGCAGGCGCGCAGAAAAAGGTAACTTCTTGTTTTGTTTTTTGTGCATAGATTCTGTGTTGGAGTCTTGGCTAGGAAGTTACCATACCTGGCTCTGATAGAATTTATTATTCTGTTCTCCTATTTCTGTATGGCCTATTCTCTGAGATTAGTGCAGTAGGGAGGGGTCTCACTGGCACTCACTCCTATTGGCTCCCCTTGCTACTTAAGGCAGTGAGGACAGAGCCTCATTGCCAGTTATAGCTTCCTGTTTAGCTAGGCTCCTGTTCCTGTTTCCCTGCTCCTGTGTTTACTCTATTATTGGATTTCCTGTGTATGACCCCTGGCTTGTTTTTGGACTTCGTTGTATTGCCTGTGACCCCTGACTACGGCTTGTTTTCTGATATCCCTGTCTGCTGCCGGCCCTTGACCTTTTGCCTGGACCTCACATCGCTGTGTTCTACCACGCTGCCTCTGGGTTCTCCCCAGTCAGTGCACACTACACGACCCTCCGTTTGTCTGCAGCCAAGTCTGTCCCCACCACTAGGGGCTCCAGTGAACACCAGACATCGGAGTAGATTCCGGGTTCTGTCGTGCTGACTGAAGGAGTTCCTAACATAAATCTGACAAAAGTTTAGAACAATGCAGAAGGCATTATGGAGAAACCGTGAAAGGTGTTGAAGTGATTTATGTGTTCCTTTGATATATGTGAAGATGAGATACTGTGCCTGTTGTCATGTAAATAAATGCATAGTAAGTGTATTCATCACAGAAAATGACTTGATTGATGAGTTGTTTCCTCTTTACATAACCTGCATGTGCTGTGACTCTACTTTGCCTATATTACCCCATATGCTCCTGAGAAAGAAAAGGCTGAGATACAACCCGACTGTACAGCCTAAGGGCAACATCTGATAGGAGTCATGAAATATACACTCCCACACCACATGCAGAGGAGCAGGGGTTACAGTGAAGAGACCTCCTTTACTGAAAGGTTTAGTAATTCTGTAACTATTCATACCTCAGAGCTGACTGCCAAGGGATGGACCCCTGCAATCCTCACTGGATCCATTCAAAATACAGATAAGGATCTCTCTTTTATAGAGTGAATAATGTTAGTGGCATGTATAACTAACTTGGTAAGGGATGAAATATTTACGCACACATCAGTCCTTCTTCACTGTCACAAAGATAGTACAACTAGCCATAAGACTGTGTGTGAAAGGCAATACTTTCATCTATTTGAAACTCTAAGGGGTATATTTACTAAACTGCAGGTTTGAAAAAGTGGAGATGGAGATGTTGCCTACAGCAACCAATCAGATTCTAGCTGTCATTTTGTAGAATGTACTAAATAAATGATAACTAGAATCTGATTGGTTGCTATAGGCAACATCTCCACTTTTTCAAACCTGCAGTTTAGTAAATATACCCCATAATGTAGCATTTGACAGCTTTAACGGACTAACTGATACTTCAAAATATTCCTTTTTGCTGCATAAAATGTTATATCTACACCAAACAGCCCTATTCCATTATCTACCTGCCCTCAGAGCTTAAAGACAGGTAAGTATGTTGTCTGAGACTGAAACTCCTCCATTTTTCCTTCTAACAGGGAAAAGTGGAGGTGTTGCTCACAGCAACCAAATAGATTCTAGCTATCATTTTCTAGAATGTACTATATCAAGGATAGCTAGAATCTGTTGCTACAGGTAAGTCCTCTACTTTTCCTTTCTAGAAGTGTTGACAAACCTACTCCCTGTGTAGGTCACTTTTATGTCAAAACCAACCCTAAAAGCAGAAACAGTGAGGCTTAGTCCCATCTCTTCTGCAATATGGTCTGGGATTCCTTTTTAGCTTATGCAATCCCTTTTAAAATTAAATTACTTTGTAAATAAAAAGGAATATGAATGTAAACAATATTTACGCACGTTGCGTACAATACGCACATTTACTCTATGCATTCCCAGAACAGAGCATGTGCCACAGAACACAACATCGTCCAATTCACTTTCAAGCGCAAACAGCAACTTATGACAGCTTACGATTTCAGGGATGGAACAGGATGGGGAAGGCGGAGATGAAGGGGGCAATGTACAGTAAAGATGCTCCCCTGCAGATATGTGCGATCCAAACTCCAGAGCACGCAGAAGTACGCTGCGTTTCACATGTAAGTATTGCATATGCTCGTGGTCATGTCTCACTGATGATAGTGATGACCAGCTGTAAAGAGTATGGGATTTAATTATACTGTATATGTAAGTACCTTTTGGGCCTTGCTTCAAATGTAATGCTTAAAGTAAATTAAGTAAATGGACATAAAAACAAGGAAACCATTTTTTTCACAAAATTGTGTATTAGTGCAAACAAACAAACAATAACAAAATTAGGAAACAAAACCACATGTGGAAATCCAAAAGACCAAAATGTCTCTTTTTTTTGTATACTGGCCCGCTTTTCCCCTGGGCCGACATTAGGAGTGGTGTTTCACCTGACTTCTGGTTACCCGTGATGTGGATTGCAACAGTGGTGAAGAAGCAGAGGGCAGTGGGGCAGCAGAATGTGGAGCGGCAACAGAGTGTGGAGGGGCAGCAGAGGGCAGTGAAGCAGCAGAGAGCAATGGGGCTGGAGATGGCAGTGGTGCTGGAGATGGCAGTGGGGCTATGGGGTAACCTTGGAGAGAATAGTGAGGGTAATGTTGGGAAGGATACTGCTGGTAAACCTGGGGAGGATAAGGAGGATAAAGTTGGGGTGGATAGGGACCTGGGGAAATAAATTTTCCAGAGGGGTAGAAGTGTGGAAATGGGGCATAGGGGAAGAAGAGGAAACATGTGATAGGGGAAGGAGTGGTAACATGTGGCATAGGGGCAGGAGGTTAAACATGTGACAATGGGGCAGGAAGATTTGTGGTGCCATATTGTGCAACGAGGTTGGTGAGCTGGAACAGGGTAGTTTCAATATGTTGGAAAGTGTGATGGAAATGGGTTAGGATTGTACTTATTTCATGGGTGGTGTTTTCTAGGAATTGATTTGACCAGAATATTTTATGGAATAAATCTTTTATGTTGGAAGGCTGCCCATTGCCCTCTGCTTCCTCTTCCATCTGCATCTTTTCCACATCACCGGTCTTATCTGCCAAGTCCTCCTCCTCTTCAACTGTATCTGCATCTTCAACTAACATAGTGGATGGAAAAAAAAGAAACATAAACATCTATGTTTGACTCAATAACATCCACATTTTTACATAATTTTAGTAGATTTCATAACTTTTTTATTATTTTTTAAAATGAAAGTCTGTGTGTATATGAGGGGTCATCTTTCATAAAAGTGTTTACAATTATTGTACCATGTACATTAAACAACCAGCATATCTGTGTCTTGAGTGGAATTTCCCTAGGCATCCTTTTGACCTTCTCTGAAAATAATCTTGAAGTCCATGGCCAGATTCTACAATACACTGACTAGGTTGCAGTATAAGCGCCATGGATTTTGGAGTTTAATTTTCATTAAAATTGACAAGTGTTAAATATTGATTTGCATATTTTTGTTGGAAAAACAGCTATTGTTGTTGGGTGCATTTATATTTCTGTAAAAAAATATTAGTCATTGGTATTTTTTATGCATGTACTGTGATCGGAAATTTACCTCTGGGGAAATTTGTATGGTTGGGGGACGGCTATCTCCGGTGTTAATCCTGACACTCCCTGCACCAACTGATCACCTATACAGGCCAATGTTGTGGTCCAAGGGACCGGGATCCAATACAGCGGGGGACCACCTACTGTCCCCCTAGCATGCCTGAACTGGTCACAAAGTTTGTCTTTAAGCCAACACTTTAAGTCCTGCCACCTGTGTGAAATGTTCAAAGATAAGAATGTTGCAATGTATACTATTCAAAATATTTTAGAAATGACTGTTATAGACATACATATAGATATAAATGTATAGGGCTTAAAGGTCACATACGAATAACAGAAAGCTACTCAGTGCTAATATGTATTATGAAGGCTGATAAAAGGTAGTAAAGGAGGAATGATAATGTACACATTTTTTTAAAGCTATTAAAGATGTGGGTCTGCCCCTGCTATAGTGCCATCAGCCCCAGGTGGCAAATCTTAGTGCTAGTACTAGTTAAATCGGGGGGACCCCATGCTTTTGGCCCCCTGATTTTGCTAATATCAACCTAAGCTGGCAGCTCTAAGATTAAGCTGTTGGGGGAGGCGACACAATGTTTATTTTAATTTATTTACTGCCGTTTTATTTATTTATTTTAATGTAGTGCCGGAGGTCGTGATGACATTGGCACTTGTTTATTTATTATTTTCTTTTGTAGTGCCGGCGGTAGTGCTGGTGAGGGGGGGATGCTTGTTTATTTTATTTTTTCTTGTGTAGTACTGGCGGTGGGGCAGGGGGTTGTTTATTATTTTCTTATGCAGTGGCAGTGGTAGTGCCGGCGTTGCCCCTTTAAATGTAATGCTTTCTGTCGACATTGTGACTGTCGACATTACAAAATCGAGAGTCACAACAATGATGACATTTTTACTGTGGCGACATTCTGATAGGTGACATTTTCAGTGTCGCCAATTCAACTACATCCCAAAAGAGCTGGATGGTGATACAGCTTTCCAAAGTATAGTATTCTAAACAGGGGGAAAGTCATTAGTAAAATGCCTTTAAGGGCCTATGAACTGTCTCACATATGTCCTTCTATTCACCAATAGAATAGAATGGAGGATAGATTGTAGAAACTCTGAACTGCTAAATCACAAAAGGGCAGGGCTGCATGTTTGCCTCTCCAGCTGTTATTTAAGGTTTGCAGGTGCGTTCTCCTGTGATTGCCTGTGTGTGAATGGCTAGGCGTTGTCACTCCACTAATTGCCTGGATACGGATGATTATTGAGATTAATTGACAGATGAAAGTCAGCCATTATAGATATGGCAAAGAAGACATTCAGCTGGCTGACCCGCAAGCACACAAAGGGTTAAAAAAAACACTGTCTTCCCCCCAATCAGATTAACCCAAGTGCTGCCAGCAAAATTGGGGGGCAAAAAGCATGGCATCCCCCCGATTTTTCTAGAACCAGAACTAAGCTTAGCAAGCCAGGGCTGGAGCCACTATAACAGGGAATCTACAACGTAGGGCGCCTCTGCCAAAATGACAAACCCAGTGCCGTAACTAGACATTTTAGTGCCCTGGGCGAGACAGAACACCGGCGCCCCCATCTAAGTGGGAGTGTCAATAATCGAGTGGGCGTGGTCAACCTACTGTGGGGGCGTGGCTAGCGCTTTACAAGTTCTAGACCGCACTGAAACCCACTCCCTCCCTATTCTTCACGGTCTGGCTTTGTAAGGATCTTTATGTAATAAGCCTCCATAGAATCAAAGTACTTTAAATGCAGCTATCACATGCTAGCTGTATAAAAAATTAATTGGTTTTTGAAATAAAACTCACTGAAACAAATTAAAACATAATTGTAATGGTACCATCTGTATCACACTGCCCCTTCATCCCACTGTGCCCTCCATCACAGTTTCCCCTTTATCACACCGTGCCATGTAGCCATCTTTATCACATTGTGCCCCCTTATCACCATCACACTAAATTATATATATATATATATATATATACACACACATACACATACAATATAAAGAGCCTCCTAGTGTCCGCCGTACCATACAGAGAGCATTCCTGTGACCTCCATACTATACAGAAAGTATTCCTGTGACCTCCATACCATACAGAGAGCATTCCTGTGACCTCCATACTATACAGAAAGTATTCCTGTGACCTCCATACCATACAGAGAGCATTCCTGTGACCTCCATACTATACAGAGAGCATTCCTGTGACCTCCATACTATACAGAGAGCATTCCTGTGACCTCCATACTATACGGAGAGCATTCCTATGACCGCCATACTATACAGAGAGCATTCCTATGACCTCCATACTATACAGAGAGCATTCCTGTGACCGCCATACTATACAGAGAGCATTCCTATGACCTCCATACTATACAGAGAGCATTCCTGTGACCTCCATACTATACAGAGAGCATTCCTGTGACCGTCATACCACACAGAGAGCATTCCTGTGACCGCCATACTATACAGAGAGTATTCCTATGACCGCCATACTATACAGAAAGCATTCCTGTGACCTCCATACCATACAGAGAGCATTCCTATGACCTCCATACTATACAGAGAGCATTCCTGTGACCTCCATACTATACGGAGAGCATTCCTATGACCGCCATACTATACAGAGAGCATTCCTATGACCACCATACTATACAGAGAGCATTCCTGTGACCTCCATACTATACAGAGAGCATTCCTGTGACCGTCATACCATACAGAGAGCATTCCTGTGACCGCCATACTATACAGAAAGCATTCCTATGACCACCATACTATACAGAAAGCATTCCTATGACCGCCATACTATACAGAAAGCATTCCTATGACCGCCATACTATACAGAGAGTATTCCTGTGACCGCCATACTATACAGAGAGCATTCCTATGACCTCCATACTATACAGAGAGCATTCCTGTGACCTCCATACTATACAGAGAGCATTCCTGTGACCGTCATACTATACAGAGAGCATTCCTGTGACCGCCATACTATACAGAGAGCATTCCTATGACCTCCATACTATACAGAGAGCATTCCTGTGACCTCCATACTATACAGAGAGCATTCCTGTGACCGTCATACCACACAGAGAGCATTCCTGTGACCGCCATACTATACAGAAAGCATTCCTATGACCGCCATACTATACAGAAAGCATTCCTATGACCGCCATACTATACAGAAAGCATTCCTATTACCGCCATACTATACAGAGAGCATTCCTGTGGCCTCCATACTATACAGAGACCATTCCTATGACCGCCATACTATACAGAAAGCATTCCTGTAACATCATATGCTGATGACAGCATAAAAATTATACAGAAGAGATTTTCACCCACCTGCTTGGGATTTGGTGGCTGTGAGACAGGGAAGAGGTTAGGGCTCCCCTTACTGCAGGTCAGTGTGTGAAATAGTCTGTGTTTATGGTAGAGGGAAAGGGGTCAGGTATCAGCTACATTGAATTAGGGGGTGGTCTATATAAGATATAAGGAAGATGAGGGATATCTGCAGTAGTGATGGAGAGGGTGCAGAGGTTACAGCTGTATTTCGGGGGTCCAGGAGTCAGAATTGACAGGTGTCAGGGATCAGAAGGAAGGGAAACATATTTGGATAGAAACAGAGGGAACTGATATGCAGGGCAAGGAAAGGTCAATGATGGGGGCTCTGTACTGTACCGAGAGTTGGGAGGGGCACTGGAGTCATAGTTATCAGGAGCAGAGGTGAGAGTGTTGGTGGAACGCAGGGCTGTCAGGAGGAGCTGGGGATGCTGGGAGGAGCAGTCCTGTGTTATAACACAGCATGTGTTATAACAGACCAGTGCTTAGGGAGAGAACAACTAACGGAGCTGAACGATCCCCCTCCCCCTCACTTACTTAAGGTCTGTTCTCAGCTCCCCGCAGTGTTGGCTCTTCTGCACTGACAGCATGGTGACATCATCAGTGATGCTGCAGTGACAGGGAGCCAGCGTTTGTTTTTTTCATTGTACTTCCATGGACCAGCCACTACACTAGCCCCTCCCCGCTCCCACGGCACCCCATGCACAAGTCGCGCGGGGGGGGGGGGGGGGATGCCGCGAATCGGGGGAGGGGCAACAATTTATTTTTTTAGAATTTTTTTTTAGAATTTTTTTTTTCTACTATGTGCCACAGAGGGGAAGGTAGCGGGCGGCTGCTGTGCCCCCTTGGGCTTGCGCCTTGGGCGATGGCACCGGCCGCACCACCCTAGTTACAGCTCTGGACAAACCACCCTCAGGCTGTCAGCTCAGGGCTGTATTCCCTAGAGAGTTGGGGTCTGCAAAATTGTGGTGCATTTTGTTGCAAATTTCTGAACACTTCTTGTGCTACTCAATGCATTTCACGTTTTTCATGAGATTTTATTGGCATTTGAAACCACATTTTTAAAAGTAAATAAAATGGCAGTGGACACATGTGGGCAGCATGGTGGCTTAGTGGTTAGCACTGCTGCCTCACAGCACTGGGATCACAATTCAATTTACTGACCATGGCCTCATCTGTGAGGAGTTTGTATGTTCTCCCCGTGTTTGCGTGGGTTTCCTCCGGGTGCTCCGGTTTTTCCCCACACTCAAAATAAAAATATACTAGTAGGTTAATTGCTATTAAATAGACCTTAGTCTCTGTGTGCATGTTAGGGTATTGAGACTGTAAGCTCCAATGGGGCAGGGACTGATATGAGTGAGTTCTCTTTACAGTGCTGTGAAATTAGTGGTGCTATATAAATAGCTGATGCTGATGCTAGAGGTACAGAAGGGAGATGGTACTTGATACCCCTGCTTGAGCTGTGTGCTACTAATGCAATATCTGCAGGAGGAAGCATAGGTGACTGGTGTCACACTGCAATCAGTGTTATAGGAGTGGGAGGGGGGGTACAGAAGGCCACACTACTTATAGCAGTATAAGTGGTTACTTCCTTAGGACCAAAGAATGGGTTAATTTAATTATTGTCTCTAGTAATCCCAAGGATGTTTACTTCAACGTGCTAGTTCTACTACACTGAAGGGATCGATGGAGGGTAATGAAACAGGCTTATGTAGGTTATCCAAACTGATTCAATCTGTTCAACTTGCAATCAGGAATATTGTCTATTTATGCTTAATGAGAAGCCAAAGAAACCTCACATGACTGCTACAGTATATTGATGATCAGCAATCCAATTCTGCATGCAAACCTTCTAGGACAGGATATTCCCCAACGCATTCTAACAAATTAATTACTTTTTTAGATGAACATATTGCTACATCCAAATTATTGTTCCTTGTTTAACGGTATGATGGAAAATAAACTAATTAACAAAAACTATTAAAATGATAGTATAATATCACTTTTTAAGTTTTATATTAATAAATATATATGTAGTTAATTCTTGAAATAATATAAATACTACACCACCATTACATCTGAGGACATCCACACACCCACATACACTGACACCAGGTTACATTCATGGTCAACCAACGTGTATCGCTTCAATTAATCTTTATTGCTCTTTATAGCTGTTATACAGTTCTTTATTTAGAATTTCACAGCTAACCAGTTTGATTCTTTCAGTGTTGGTGGTTCAGCCATGATGCATTTGACGCAATCACGCTTTTCAGGCACCCAGCATGTCTGGATAAACTTAATCATGTGCTACTACATAGCTTGGACCTCATCTCTGTCCTAGGGTTATCTTCACACTTCTTTACAACCTGAGGAAGCAGAGTGGTAAGTTTTGAGGGGACCTCATATTTTCATGGTTTTGGTGTGTAAACAGGTCAATGTCCCCACAAGCATAGGAATGAAAGTACACACACACACACACACACACGCACACAGATATATTTATATATTTAATTTTATTCTGTAAGCCTGGAAATTAACCCTATACTTTTTAACATGACTTGCTTATTCCGATAGGTAAATGGCCAAGACACTCTGTAATATACATATTTAATGGTTCAAATTGATTATGCATGGCAATACTTATAGGGATCTGTTGCTATAACAGTGATTGCAGTAGCACCTTCAATGTGATGTAGAGGTAGCCTGATGGTAGGTCTGGCCAAAAGGGTACTTGGGTCAGTACAGTAGGCAGAGTGGTTAGCAGTAGTAGAAGAGAACTCTGTACACAGCCACTATTAGTGTTGCTATCTTCCATTACTTGATGATAATTGGGTAATAAATATGAAAACAAAAATATAAGACAAATGCTGGTATATAATTGTATGAAAAGATAATTGTAAGTAGTGTGTAACAGATTTTCCGTTAATATATATTACACAGCCCACTCAATACTTTTTACCTTTGCATTCTAGCTGGACCAATGTGCAATATGATGCAGCACATGCCCTTGTGTATCAAACTCCCTTTGTCCCATAGATTGTAAGCTTGTGAGCAGGGTTCTCTTACCTCTGTCTGTCTGTATTAAACAGTATTGTTTTATTAATGTTTGTTCCCAATTGTAAAGCGCTGCGGAATTTGCTGTATAAATAGATGATGATGATGATGATGATGATATTGTATATTCAACTTCAGGCATTATTGTGTATTTTACATTTTAAAAAGCAGAAGCAAGTACAAATGTATTACCCTTCCTCCCCCCCTACCCCATGGCTGCATTTGTTCCCAAGTGTAAATTGCAGAAAAACACATTATGGTACCACTTCAAAACAATTGCCATTGTACTAGATAATTTACTGTTTATGCTTAGTAAAAAAAAAGTCACAAAATAATGACACCTCTTGTGGAAAAGCACTGCTATCCATAAGACCTTCATTGTGTTATAGTGTAACAAGCATACCAATTGACTGTACTGCAAAAAACTAACCATGCATATGATAGAAAGTACAGAACAATACTGTCCACATTACTAAATATTACTAAATATATATTCCTCTCATCTTCTCATACACAGGGTCTAGAAGACGTAGGGCCTGATGCATTAAGGAAAATAAAGCAAAAAAAATGAGTAACTTTGCACCTTGGCAAAAGCATGTTGATATGGGATCTAGGCAAATTTAAAATATGATGGCAGATTTATAGTTGGAGTTGGGCATGTCCTAGGTCAACTTTAAATTTCACTGTACAAATAAAGCTATCAAGCATTTGTGTGCTATATGAAAAAAATTCAGTATTTAACTTATGTGCAAAAAAAGAATCTAATTTGCACCCCTTGCATTGTAATATGGTTTATCCAGGAGAAAATGTACTCCTTTTATTGCCCTACTTTCCTTAATGAATCAGGCCCCAGGAAACTAAGGGGCCCAAAAGATTCTAGTTAGCAAACGATTTATTCCATCTTCCATTCCATCATGTCAGTACACACTGCCAGGCTCCAGTAGTAACAACTGGTATCACTGTTTTCGTTTTGTTTGTTTTTTATATATATCATGAACAGTATTGTTTAGTAGAAGATGCTTCTGTCTTACAAATCTATTTGTTTTATTTGACGCTTTGTAATTTACAGTTTCTCTTTTCATATTGTATAAAATACACAGAACTTTAGTGAGAGCTATGCAGATAACAATACATACCCCACTGTCTACACTAGACAGGATATACTGCATACTTGCCAACTTGCTAAAGTTGGCTTCCGGGAGCGATGTGCGTCATGGGGGCGGGACTCCAAAAATGCACGTAATTTTGGCCCCACCCCCGTGACGTAATGATGCAAACATGTCATTTGACAACAGGGGCCAAACGCCGCGACTCCCAGTGAATCGTGGCGTTTTGGACCTAATTCTGCCCACTTCACTAGGAAGTGGGCAGAATTCTGCCAGATGCGGGAGATTGCCACACTCTCCCGGGAGTCCGTGAGACTCTTGCGAAATGCGGGAGTCTCCCGGACATTCCGAGAGAGTTGGCAAGTATGATATACTGCATATATTTTTCCATTATCTAAATAACTGAATTAACAAGACAAGAGATAGCAAGGACAAGGGGGAGTAGTGGGTGACAACAAATGCGCATTTTAACAAAATACGCATTTTTAAAAAAATTAAAACAATGTCATTAACTCACTTTTTGAACGAGATGTTAAAGCGGGGAACTGAAATGTCCTGCCACTTATGGGGAAATGTATCTTTAAATGGGAAATACGCTACTGTATCTCCTTATTATCTCCATCAAATTGTTCTATAGCAGTGATACACATACAGTCAGTCTGTAAAATGGATAGAATTAAGAGAATTTATAGTATTTACTGAGGCCTCGGCACTTACACAAACTCACTGATGTCAATGGTTCCTAGTGACTGGATAAGCTGCCCTCCTGAATATTGGTTAATCACACAAAATAGTTAAAATACCAGTACTATAAGTAGAGTAGGTGAAAATATAACATTTATAGCTGTTTTGTATACAGATCCATAATGTGCTTACAAGGTCTATTCCACATAACAATCATCATCATCATCAATTTATATAGCGCCACTAATTTCGCCGTGCTGTACAGAGAACTCATTCACATCAGTCACATTGGAGCGTACAGTCTAAATTCCCTAACATACATACACACAGATAGAGAGACTAGGGTTAATTTGATAGCAGTCAATAAACCTACTAGTATGTGTTTGGATTGTGGGAGGAAACCGGAGCACCCGGAGGAAACCCACACAAACACGGGGAGAACGTACAAACTCTGCACAGATAAGGCCATGGTCGGGAATCGAACTCATGACCCCAGTGCTGTAAGGCAGAAGTGCTTACCAGTAGTCCACCATGCTGCCCACAACAATGCAACTGTTGTATGAAGGTAATTATGTTGCACTCCTTGGGCCTGATTCATTACCAAATGGAGGAGGGAGAGTTTCCTGGTCTTTTAGGACAGATATTGAAAAGATGACCAGGATCACCACAATAAAACAGAGATATTGCTTGAGTCGTCTCTCCCGTTCCTCAGGAGACATTTGGGAATGTCCAATTTGCAAGGGTTCCTCCGGGGTGTCACTGTATTCTGGAACTGGGGTGCCAAACGAGGAACAAAACGTCTGGAAGAAGATCGTTCCTGTGTTCATTCTCGATAGCGCAGGTCAACTCTAACACATTATGATATGAGTGTATCTAGATCCGAAGGCAATTCCCTAGAAACAAGCTCATCCTTGATGCGATTCGCCAAACCCTGCCAAAAGGTTGCTACCAAGGCCTCGTTGTTAAATTTTAACTCTAATGCCAGCATACAAAACTGCACTGCGCATTGTCCTACAGTGAGATTACCCTGGCAAAGGTTTAATAGACCAGAAGCTGCTGAAGACACTCGCTGAGGTCAATTAAAACCCTTCCTAAACGATTCAATGGAAGATGCAGAATTACCAAGAAGATGGACCGCTGAGAAGGGAAGGCACCAGGATTGCATTCAAATTGTATATTACATTGGTTCAAAAAGCCTCTGCACTTTTTAAGCTCTCCATCAAACTTTTCTGAAGACTGAATACGCAGACTGGAGGAGGAGGAAGTAGAGGCTGTAGACACACTAGGTGATGCAGAAGTGGTAGTAACTACTGCAGACGGGAATATCAGGGAACTTTGTAAGGCGCCTAGTCGAGTAACAACCCCTTGAACACACTGAAGCAGACGGGCTTGATCCGTCTCATGCTGTTCTACTTGTTGTGCTAGGTAAAGAAATAGCTCATGGACAGACTGTTCACCTGTACCCTCAGTAGTCATGGCCAGTATATACTGTCACAACTTGATACAAGAAGTACCTGCTAACGTTCGCACAGCTCAAGTAGAAGGTGTGGAGTCTAACACGCCCCCGATCTTCTCCAGGAAGCCCTGTAAGGAAGTATGGGTTTTGCAGCAGGAGACGCACAGGTCACGGTCCTTTACTGAGCCGTATAGTAAGGTATGAGAGAGAGAGAGTAGTCAATCAAGCTGGGTCTGTAACATGCTGGCAGTGGAGGTACACAGGGAGACTTGGAATGGTCAGACAAGCCGGGTCAGAAGGAAACACTGGAGAGCAAAAGGAATAGTCAGAAAAGTCAAATGGTATACAGAAAGGCTGGAGCTGGATAACCCAATACTCTGGCACCAGCATGGTGTCAGAGTCAGCTTTAAATAGTGCTAGTAGTGAATGAGATTCCGGCGATGTGATGTCATCGTCCGCCGCCAGGGATCCATATAGTGTCCCGTTACCAAGCAACGGGACACACATGAGCAGAGGAGCTGGCGGTCCTGCCAGACGTATGCGGGATAAGTGACTGGTGATCGTCCGAAAGGAGCCAAGGGACGGCACCTAACAATCACACTCATCCCACTGTCCCCCTCATTACACTGTGTCCCTCATCATACTGTCCTCCTCATTACACTGTCCCCCTTATCACACTGCCCCCCTCATCACACTGCCCCCCTCATCACACTGTTCCATCTTCATCACAGTGCTGCCTCTTTATCACACTGTGCCCCTCATTACACTAACCCCTCATCACACTGTGACCCTCATCACACTGTGTCCCTCATTACACTGTACCCCTCATCACACTGTGACCCTCATCACACTGTGAAGCTTCATCACACTGTTCCCACATTACACTGTGACGTTAATCACACTGTCCCCACTCATTACACTGTGCCTTTCATCACACTGTCCCCCTTATCACACTGTGCCCCTTATTACACCATGCCCTTATGACACTGTGCTCCTAATAACACTGAATATTTTGTCATTTACATCAGTCCCTTTCTGGAGCTTACAGTCTAAATTCCCCCACAAGCACAGGTTTTTGTTTTTTTAGCAGCCAACTAACTTACTAATATGTTTTTGGAGTGTGGAAAGAAACTGGGGCACTTGGAAGAGAACCAAACAAACTCCACTATGAGTCATTGTGCTGTCCGTAAACTGCAAACTGTCCTGGTGACCGTACAAAGGTTATAGTAGCTGCAAATTCTAACTTTCATACAGTAGTTGCACATTGTCCCTAATGTCCAGCGACAGTCAATAATGGACATTAGAGTTTCTTTTATTTCATATCTAAATATTTTTAGTATAGAGTTACAGCACTGTGTAAGTTTAGTTAGATGCATACAAAATCATCACACTGGACACTGTAATACCACTTTCATACTGCCGCCCCTGCAATATCCTGGGTTTTTGAAGCCGGGTTTTTGCAGGGTCTCGGAGCGTCCCAGCTCAGAAACACCATTCATACTGCACAAGTCTGTGCCCTGGCAATTTGTGGGAGTCATCACCAGAGCACTTTTCATTGGCTGAAAAAAGGTGATGTCATTGAAAGGTGACTGGTTTATTGACGCATAAAGATGATGCAAAAGTGGGTGGTGATTGTTTACCACATTACTTTTCATCATGGCCGACGACTCACTTTTGTGTAGCCCAGAGTTCATGTTTACTAGTATTTTTTTGCTGTTTTATGCAGCAAATGAGAGTTTGCTGCAGCTGCTGACACTGTGCACTCTTGCACAGTCCCAGTTCAGGAGGAGGAAGGCGAAGTTTATGGCACAACAGAAGAAAACTCGGTGTCTGTATATGCGCAGGAGGAGAGCGTTTCTCAGGGCCAGCATTGATTCAATTTTGAGATTCAGTGCTGCCAGTAACCGAACCATGCGTGCCAGAGAGCGTAGCCACGGAGAAGCTTTCTGGTCTACTGTGGAAGCGTTTGAGGAACAGCAGTGGATGCAACACTTCAGAATGTCACGTGGGACATTTAACTATGTGCTGGACCTTATTACACCAGCACTTTCCAGGAAGGCCACTAACTTTGTGAAACCTATTCCACCATGTAGGCGCCTTTCTATTGTGTTGTGGTGGTATGCTACCCCTGGAGAATACCGGACAATCTCCTGCTTGTTTGGAGTGGGGATATCCACGGTGTGCACTCTAGTGCATGAAGTCACCACGGCATTGCTGGAAGCCCTGTATCATCGCTTCATCTCCTTACCGCAAGGTCAGCGCCTGGATGATACAATTGCAGGATTCCTGAAGCGTGGGTTTCCACAGTGTGCTGGAGCCAAAGACGGGACACACATCCCCATCATTGCCCCCACAGACAACCATGCGGATTACTACAATCGCAAAGGTTGGCATTCCATCATTCTGCAGGCTGTGGTTGACCACAACTATTGGTAAGCATTTTTTATGTTTTTTTTTATGTGACTGTGCCATGTGTAATGCGTATTGTAAAACATATTTATATATGGTTTTTTTTATGTTAGTTTCACAGATGTTTTCATCGGGTGGCCTGGACGTTCCCATGACGCCAGAGTTCTAGCAAATTCGGACCTTTACCAAATTGCTGAGGAAAGACAAGATGGCTGGCTGTTCCCTAGAGAGGTAAATATAGGTGTAATGTTGTATGATGTTTTTGTAATTGAAGCTTATATACTATTGTTTGCTATCAATATTGTATGTATTTACTGCCCCTTTTTATATATAGATGTAACACTTGCAAAATGCATTTTCACCATATAGTACCAAGTGTACTGCGTTATTTGACCAATATTTTTAACATGGTGACGTGAAACTGCATGTTTTTATTTACAGAAATCTACGTTTGTTGATGGTGTGGAGATACCGGTACACATCATTGGGGATGCTGCTTACCCTTTGAGGCGTTGGCTGATGAAGGGGTTCACTCAGCAACATCACCTGTCTCAGGAACAGATCCGGTTTACACATACCCTCAGCTCTGCTCGGATGGTG
The DNA here is from genome assembly GCF_038048845.1 of Mixophyes fleayi. Lineage (NCBI taxonomy): Eukaryota > Metazoa > Chordata > Amphibia > Anura > Limnodynastidae > Mixophyes > Mixophyes fleayi. The sequence continues at coordinate 433,370,258 of NC_134402.1, read as the reverse complement.
GTGGAAAATGCTTTTGGGCGCTTGAAAGGACGTTGGCGCTGTCTATTGAAGCGCATTGACATTGACACCAAGCTTGTGCCCCATGTGGTTGCTGCTTGCTGTATTTTACATAACATTTGTGAAATTCAAAAAGAGCAATTTCTACTTGAGTGGAATGTGCAGGAATCTGAAATGCCAGTGCTGTCAGTGGACTCCAGTACTTTTGAAGGAGAGCGCACCAATACCTCTGCTGAACTTATTAGGACCCCCCTCACTGCCAATTTGACCTCACTTGTTTGAATGTACCACACAAATGTAAAAATAAAAAATAAATGTTTATTTCACATATTGTATTTTGTTTTGTACATATTTCCTCATATGTCTCTTCACAAAAAAATATAAAATGACACAATATAAAAGTGCTTACTTGCATGTAGAAAAAAATAAAATATATACATTAGTAGTAAACAGACGACACAAATGTGCCCAAACAGTAAGTGCAAATTTTCTTTTCACGTTATATGTGAAGCTAACGGTGTGATTCCAGATCACACGTAACATACATGATAACAATTAACTGTGAAACATTTGACCATAAAACATGGGTATTACAATTGCCTATATTGTGGCATTTCTGGTTGTGGAGTGGTTTGGAGTGGAAAAGCCGGTGGGTATTCTATGTTGGGGTTACCCATAGGTTGAGCATGTTATGTATTCTGTACCGGGTTTGGAGGGTTATTGCTGCCTAACATGGGTTGCCCCCGCTGGTACATAGGATAATGTCCATCATAATAATAAGGACTTGAAGGAGGTTCCTGCACCCATGAGAGGAGTCTGTCCATGAATCCCATAATACACTCACGATTTTCGCGTAACACGCATTCCTGCATGTTCATGATTTGCATGAGGAAAGAGTCCTGCAGTTCCCGCTCATTGTCCATGAAACGCTGCAGTTGTGTATTCTCGTGTTCCCTCATGGTGCTGTCCATCTCCCGCAGCTGATCCATCATGACAGTTGTCATTGTTTTAGTTGCTTGCTCCATTTTGTTGGGCCTTTTGCGTTTTTTAGGAACGTTGTAAACTGTACGTAGAAAAAAACACAGTAAAACATACATTAGAATATATAATGTGGCAGAACAAAAAAGCAGTGTTGTAAGCTGATATGTGCTTGAGGCCTCCTCCCTCTTGCCCAGTAGTTTTGCACTGCAACATATGCGTGTTAATGTTTTAATACTTTGCAGTGTATTATATTAGACTTTTGGGCATTTTTTTTCAATTATGTAGATATATATGTATGTATATATAGTTGGTTATTATGTGAGATTATTAAAAATACTTACTGTTGGAGCGTAAACTGGGACCTGGCGTAGACTTTGACACCGGCACTGGTTCTGGCTGCGTTTCTTGCGAAGTATCTGTAATGACTTGCGCAGCAGGGAATGGCTGTGAATCGTTCAGTTCCTCCAAAGAAATGTTGGTGTCATCTGTTGTGGCAGAGCACTCCAGTTCTGGGGTGTCTTCAATAGAATCTTCTATTATTATCGTTGCGGCCTCGCTTGTCTGTGTGCTCTCTGGTGGTGTTGGTATAGCCGCATCCACATTGCTAGAAGATGACAGTGCAATTGGATTTGTCAGAGGAGAATGTCCAAAGACCATATTGCACTGGTCATAAAAGGGCCAGTCCATTCTTTCAGCGCCACTTTTGCGCCTGTTGTGGTCATGGACTTTAGTGTACTGCTTCTTCAGGGACTTCAATTTGTTCAGGACTTGTTGCTGTGTCCTCTTTATGCCACTTTGTGTGAGTTTTTTGGCGATGTTGTAGTACATTGTGGCATCCTTCACAGTCCCAGTCACTTGCCTTCTAATTTCTTCCTCCCCTCTGACATTCAGCAGCTCACGCACCTCTTCCTCCATCCAGTGTGTCATAATTGCTGTAAATAAACACTGTTTTTGTAAACTAATAAAAGCAATTTTCTCCCTAAAAAAACGCTTCTGCTTCAGCTTTAGCTTGAGAACACCATCCACCATCTCTCCTAAAAAGCTTCTACAATGTTCCACGGGCTTCCAACGATGACATCATCCTCCAGAGACAGGCAGACAGCCAATCAGCATGTTTTCTGTGCAACCCAGGTTGAAAAACCCGGGTTGCACCATTCATAGTGCAGGCGACCCGCGTCCGACCCGGGAATTACCCCTCGATAAATCCCGGGTTGAAGACCCGGGTTTTTAGACCCAGGATTTTTGACTTGTACCATTCATATTGCACCAAGACCCGGGTCGTTTGAGCTCGCCCCGGGAAAAACCCGGGATTTTGGTGCAGTATGAATGGGGTATTAGATACAGTAATCATTGTACTGTAGATGCTGTCTTATGGCTGTGTATGGCAAAGTATAATACAATGCTCCGAATATTGGACTGGTACATTCAGTTCAATGTAAATTACTTATCATAGAGAGCATTTCAAAGGCATCACATGCAGAACTTCAATGTTCGCGCTACATTTTTTTGTGGCAGAATAAAAATATTTCACATTTATAAGGAAAATTTCTAGCCAAAGAGGAGAATATCCTTTTCGGTAATTAAATTCAATGTTAACATAATATGCCATTTTCAAGACTCACCATTTAAGCAGGGGAGTTATATTTATTTTCTCTCGCAGACAAGAAATATTTTTAGCTTGAATCACTGAATATAGGTTATTATCTTCAAGGTAACGCAATGCCTTAACCTCATTAACAGAGGAAAACCAACTGAGCTCACACAAAACTAATTAGACAGTAGTGTGTCTGGGAGTCTTGTAAGTGAAGAAGTTTCCATTCTCTCATTAACTAGAAGCAAAAACAACTTAGTGTATGTGTAAAAAGTCATTTATCTATTAATCACATAATTGTACAACATATAAAGAGTGATGCTTTTAAACTCATATGCGCTCTCCCAAAGGGAGTTCTACTACAACGATAAATCCAATATATCTAGATAATATCAATTTTGGGGGAAAGGAAAAGAAAGGTGCACAGAGTTCACCTGGAGACCGTTACCTATGTAATGTCGGATAGTCAGAGCCATACCTAGATATTTTACAGCCTCCTATCTTTTTGGAAGTAGATGCTGCCTCTCTGCGGTGGTGCAACGCCGGGGAGGCTTAGCCATACTATGGTGGGGACGTGCCTATCCTCTTCAAGTGCAAGACCATTCTCCAACCCTGTGCTACTCTCTTTGACTACCTGGTGTTGCTGCTGGTGTCTTAAGCTCTGTTGTTGCTTTCCTGGATTCTAGAATGTTGGAGTCCTGTTTGGAAAAGAGATACGGTAGTTATTATTCACCCTCTGGAAAGCTGAGCAGTGAGTGAACAATCTAGGCCGCTCTCCCCACCAACCAGCTGGACATTGATTAATGATTAAATCAGTAGTTTTTTAATGTAATAAACAGTCCTCCTTCCAACCATTCAGCCCTGGAATGTAATTGACAGAATTCCCATTTAATTTACAGTATATGCCTATTTTCCCCCATACAGCCCTGATATTAAATTACTAGCACCAATGTTTAATAATCAGGCCACCTTTACCATTGCCTGCCTGACATTAAATTAATAGTGTCTACATTTGAAAAATAAGCCTCCTTCCTCCCAACCAGACCCAGCATTAAATTAATAGCATTTCCCTTTAATAAACTAACATATTTCTCAACCACCAGCAGTACCAACAGTAAACTAATACACTTCCTATTTAATAAACAGACTATTAAAAATTTAATATACAGATATATTCCCACCCCCACTCGAGCCAGCCTCGCAATTAAAATAATAACAGTGCTTGTAGAGGGCTAGGCATTTAAAAAAAAGTCCTATTTCCCCTAGACCCCAAAATCAAATTAATAGCTTACAAATGTCCCCACATTTAATAGAGACTATTATTGCTAATAAAGATATCATCTTCTATGAATATATTACTGATATATTTTATATAGTTATATCTAATTACTTATTATGTTTTACAGTATTTATGTGGCATATATTTATGGCCCCCTTCTCTCTAGGCCCCAGCCCCCTGAATCCACCCTTGTTCTCTCCAGCCCCCTCTAACCATCTATTTTCTAAAGCCACCTCTCCCCCGTTTTCTCTATCCTCCTTTCCTTCTCCCCTTCTCTTCAGCCCCTTCTACCCGGTTTTCTCCTGACCCCTCACAACCATGTTTTGTCCAGCCCCTTCAATCCCTGTTTTCTCCATCCTGCTCTTCAGCCCCCTCTCCTCTGTTTTCTCCAGCCCCTTCACCTCCCTGTTTTCTCCATCCTCTCTACCTCCCTCTGCCCTGTTTTCTCCTGCCCACCTCATGACCATGTTTTGTCCAGCCCCATCTTTTCTACATCCTCCTCTCCAGCTCCCTCTGCCCTGTTTTCTCCAGCCTCCTCATCTCCCTGTTTTCTTCATCCTCTCTAGCCCTTTCTCTCACATTTTCCAGCCCCGTCTCCACCATGTTTTCGAAAGCCATCTCTCCTCATTCTTTCCAGCATTCTCCCCCCGCTCGTCCAGCCCCTCTGTCCCGTTTTCTCCAGCCCCCTCTCCCCTGTTTTCTCCAGCCCCTCTCCCCATTTTCTCCAGCACACTCTTCACCATTTTTTCTAGCCCCCTTTCCCCCATTTTCTCCAGCCCCCTCTCCCCCTCTTCTTTCCAGTCACCTCTTATAAGTACTATTATTATCATCTCTTTGTCTTACTGGCTCCTCTCCACTGACAGCATTGTGACATCACAAAACTGCAGGGAGTCGGGCACCCAATCATCTATCGCCAAGCAGATGTAGAAATGCTAAACTGAGTTAGTCCCGTGCCTAGAAATATGTATGAGACTGGGTTTTTTAAAGCATCATAGATACCAGTACAGACAATAATACGATTCACTGCAGGAAATAATAGCAGACTTGCGTAAAAAGACATGCTATAATACAATGCACAGTATTATAGAAGCTGGCTAATGGCTGTGCTTGGCACAAAAATGTGTGACATGTGACACAACTCCACCCTTCTAGATCCATTCTGTTCTATGACATTTAGCGTCTGGGCTCTGTAAGAAGCAGTTGTGCTCATTCCTTGCCGTGTGTACATACATGTGCGTGTGTGTGTGGGGGGGGGTGTGGTATTACTTTTTGAATTGTGTTGAGGAACAAGATTGCCTGTGAACTTCTTCAGAAAGAAATTTGGAATTGGTGGAGTTTTTATTTCAATAACATTATGAATTGTAATTATATTCACCAAAGTTGGTATCACTGTAACTAGCAAACATATCTAGTTAAATAAATTGTTATTTTTTTTTTGCATTAATGTCCAGTTGTGTTTTTTTACAGTTTTTATGGATAGAATTTAGAAAATAAAGTGTTTTTTCCTTTTTTTAATCTAGCAAGGCTGACTTGTGCTGTGCAGCCGGGTCATCATGTTGCTATGGAAACACAGGGTGAAGCAAAGGTCAACCCCTGCAGTGACTCAGAGCTGGGAGGAGAGACAGGAAGAAAGAAGAAAAAAGTCAGTGAGAGGTGCTGGGAGCCAGAAACATGTGTGGCAGCAGCAGGAGAAGGAGCGAGGTCTGAGATGGAAGTTTGCTGGAGAGACAGAGTGTACAAGGAGACAAAGGGACCCCAGAACTATAAAAGATGCTACTGGGTGTAGTGTTGCACAGGAAAGTCTTGTAGCCAGATCCCTGCAGAGAATCAGCCTGAGGGAGATTATAGAGCAAAGTGAACTAATGTGCTGAGAGGGAGTCTCCAGCTATTAGTGAATTAAGTGTGAGCAGAGAGGGACGGCAAGCAAGATCAGACTTACAGGTAGTCCACGACCCAAAAGCATCTGAGACCTTCATCTTCATCTAGAGGGAAATAAATAAGATGTAACACACTAAATACTGTGACACCTTTATTGCTGCATTAAGAGAAGAACACTATACCTCTAATTTCACAAGTTAGACCTGTTAACATATATCAGAGACTGTGTTACCTGTTAGAGATATAGAGACATTCCAAGCATCAAAGATCAAATCATATTACCCCTAAACACACCCTAGTTAAGTTTGTACAAGTGAACCAATGTTAACTAGTTAATATTGCAAACTATTTAATATTGCCAGGACTGTGATTTTTGTGTCATTGTTGATTAATATTTTTCACAGTGTGAGTGAGTGCAGTGTGGAGAGTTGTGACACCAGTGAATGCACGTGTGGCGGCCATCTTGTTTGTTTGTCATTACTGGTCACCGTACTGTTGCCATTGATTATTAACTTCCTCTTTGTCCCACTTACCCAGTCCAGAATCTTCCCCTCTTTAAATCTACATTACCGATTTACTTCCCTCTAAAATAAACATCCATTTGATTGTTTGCAACCACAGTCTATGGTCCCTTATTATTCACAGAGTTAGTGTGGTCAGGTACAAGGGGTACCCCATCAAACTGTGCAAAAGACCCGGGTCAAGGCACTGAAGCGAAGAGAGACAATACTTCACCACCCATTTCAGAGTACTAGGCAAAGAGGTGCTACAATTAAAAATGCTTAACTCTAGCCAGTGTTGGACTGGGGCATGAAGGGCCCACCGGGGGACTGCAACGCTAGGGGCCCACCAGAGGGGTTGTGGTCAGGCATCATAGAGGCGGGACCAGACACTAGAGGGGGAGTGGTCAGCCCACAAAGGACAGCCAGCACCATAGTGTAGTATATAAAGACCTTGACCTGCACCTTAGATTGGGCAGAACAGTCACCAAAAATCGTGATTATCTCACTAGACCAGGCTTGGCTAACCTGTGGCACTCCAGGTGTTGTGAAACTACAAGCCTCAGCATGCTTTGCCAATATATAGCAGCTTTGGCTGCTATCAAATTGACCATAGTCTCTGTGTGTGTGTGTGTGTGTGTGTGTGTGTGTGTGTGTGTGTGTGTGTGTGTGTGTGTGTGTGTGTGTGTGTGTGTGTTAGGGAATTTAGACTGTAAGCTCCAATAGGGCAGGTGATTCTCTCAGAGCTGCAAACTATGGCTGAACTTTTTTTTTCTTGTAATGAGAGAAAGGAAAAAGAAGAGAAAGATTAGTAAGTCAGATTACATAGCTGCCCTCAAATAGACAGCAGTCCTTGCATTGTATATTTATTTCAGCAATGGAAACTAATACTGATACTTGAGACACTCTTGAGTTCTCTACCGGCTAACATGCAGTAGCTGCTGAAGGAGAGCTGATGACTGACTGTTATAAACTTGAATCCAGTTCCTGTTACGCTAAGGACTCCGAGAGTTGTGTAGTATGACTGGAAGAAAGGGAAACTTGTTAAATGCTTGACAGTTCTCAGGTACTATTCCTGAGCTCAGCCCCCTGTGCCCCAGAAACATTAGAACGCTGTTACTTTATAAGTTAAAGATGCTAAAGGTCAGATGGAGGGTCACTAAGAAACACTAGCCGGGTACGGAGATACGAATGTTGATATCAAAGTGAAAAAGTGTAAATATGGAGATCACACGGTGCCTAGATATGGCAAGCACAATATATCTTCTTTCTCTACAGTGAATTATGGGTAATACAAAAACTGTGCTGAATTTTTTATTTATTTACTTATTATGGATGGCTGTGTGAAGTGAAAGTTGCTCTTTCTATATTGACTAGCCCATTATTATTATTATTATTATTATTATTATTATTATTATTATTATTTTATTATTCAGGTAGTACTGTACATAGCAAGCACATGCCTCTCAACTCTGAAGGGTCAAACTCCTGATCCATCCTGCTGAGACTAAATATGCCTCTACACAACACAGTCTCACCACTTCTCCACTAGGACACTCCCTAACTCATTGTAACCACACCCACAATTCAAATGGCTGCACCTTCTTTATCTGTGGGAAATCAGAATGTTCCTGGAAAAATGGGACTGTTGTGCTGTATTCAGGTAGCATAAGAGATCCTGGAGGTCAGATGGCAAGTACAGGTGTAATACCCTGCAAATCACAGGTATATTACTGCATTCAGATCAGAAATCTATAGCTCACAGAGTGCCTCCAGGAAGTTCACTGCAAATTGCGTTGGCTATTTTGGGGTGGACAAACTGCAAACGACAGCCCCAGGCTGTTCCCTACAGCCCCGACTGAACTAGAAATATGCAGATAATTAGACATTGCAACTAGTTGCAAAAAAAACAAAAAAAAAATTGTTATTTGTGCGCCAGAATGAACTAGAAAGCTCCAGGAGATTATTGAAAGGGGTGGAGCCAAAAGAGGACTGGTGGAAGCTAGTGGCTTGCTTTGCTGCTGGATGTGTGTGGTGCTATGTGACTGGGATAAAGGAGCCATTGAGCGCCTGTTCTGGACTGTTGCCCTGAGGGATTTTTGCAAATAAAGTTCCAGACTTAAAAGCCAGTCCATAAGGAAAATTTTTTGAAGAAACAGGAAAATGTCCCAGCTTGGCACTGCTTATCAGATGTCAGCAGGGCTCAAAAGACAGATACGTGAATGGTTTATTTTGCTTTGCTATGTTTTCGTTATTAAAAACCTCTAACCGGGACTGTAAAATTGCTATTAGGAGATGTTATAGTGCTGTCTGAAGGGAGAGTTTATTTCAGACAAATCTGCTGTATTTAAAGTTTTTCTGCAAGCTGACACAGTGGGCAAGGGAGATAGAGAGGTCATTTTTTCACAAGAGTCTGTCTATATGGCATCAGAGGTTTATTGTCATTGGGAAACTGCCTAAAATGGTTGCTGAAGACAGAATTGCAAATTGTTTAACCCTACAGTTACAGGGAGAGATCTGCTTATTCCATTAGATGGATCCCTAAGTGGAGACTGTGTTCTTTACACTGGAAATAGATTATTGTGCAAAAATACTGTTGTTTACACGGACCTCAGGAATCACGCATGCTTCAAACCGATTACTGATTTCATCGCGTACAAGTAAATAGATTTATGTGTCAGCTGAAATTCCGCTTAAACCTGTGGATTACAATTTACCCTCTTGGGTTCTGTCTATCATGAAAGTGACCCCAGTCTACAGTCATTTCTTTTAAAGAATCTAACCTGAACAAACTGGATTAATTCTTGTCTAATGATTTTTTTCTCTACTGATTTTTTATTTGATTCGTATAATTGGTATAATTTCACTAAAAGTATTATTGATTTGTCTAGATAATCTGTTGCAGCAGCATTTAGTGCAATTGCCTAATTATCCTGTTAGCAACCAGTTGTCTCTCAAAAGTATTTATCCAGTGAAACCCATTTCACTGAAGCACAGTGCGTAACTTGAAAGTGGTATATACTTGTTCAGTGAACTACGTGTTCACTGAACAAGTATATGTGGTGAAACCTTTTGCAACAAGCAAAGAGGATAAATCCATGAGTTTATGCATTTTAGCCCTGTGTTCACTGTTTCATTCCAAAATTATAGGGGGGGACCTTTACCTCTCTACTATTCCACTGAGCCTGTAGAATCCTAGAATCCTTCCTTATACTACTTGTGGTATGCAACACTGCAACACAAGGGCGTGGTGATTCGATTGTCTCACTGTGGGCCCAAGTGAGCAATGCTGCAATTTGTGGCTATGGGCAGCGGTGGTGAGTCTCCCAGACATTTCAGGGGAATAGGCAAGTATGGCTTAAGACAAATACAAATAAGAAAACAATTTTAGGACATTATTCAAATGTGCGTATCCCGTCCATTGGATTGTATCAATAGGCTCAAATAAGGTAAAATAATAATTGTCATTCCAGCTTTAGCTCAAAAAGGCACAGCTAGGCCAAGAATTCATAATATGGAATGCACTATTATTTTTAAATGTTTTCTGGGCCTGATAAAACAGTTTTCACACATACCATTGTTCATGGAGATATACACTTTAAGGCCAGATAAAACAGCATTCAATCTTTCATCAAGTGTATAGTCATTGCCTGGCCTTACAGGTTATAATAATCATGGCCAAATTTGCGTTATCACAGCTCCAAGATACGAAAAGTAACCTGAGAAAACTCTGAGGCACTGTTTCCTTAAGCCAATGTATCCTTAAGAATTAATCCGAGTTTACTATACATTTCTTACAAGTACTGCAATTCCTAGAACTCAAGCACACCTTGAACCATGTTAAATATATATCTCTTAAATATCACAGCGCGGTGGCTTAGTGGTTGGCACTTCTACCTTACAGCACTGGGGTCATAAGTTTAATTCCCGACCATGGTCTTATCTGTGAGGAGTTTGTATGTTCTGCCCGTGTTTGCGTGGGTTTCCTCCAGGTACTCCGGTTTCCTCCCACACTCCAAAAACATACTTAGGTTAATTGGCTGCTAACAAAATTGACCCTAGTCAATAGTGTCTCTGTCTGTCTGTCTGTCTGTGTGTGTGTGTGTGGGTTAGGGAATTTAGACTGTAAGCCCCAATGGGGCACGGACTGATGTGAGTGAGTTCTCTGTACAACGCTGTGGAATTAGTGGCGCTATATAAATAAATGGTAATAATGAAAATAATAATCTGTATATTTTATGCCCTTTCTTTCCTTTGACAAACTATTTTAGCAAGCGAAAAAGACAGTTGTCAGCGCTTATCCTTAACACTGCATATCTGGGTGTATCTAACAAAATGAAAACATGAAGTATTAGTTCATATTTTGATAGCAGCATTTAAGCCTGCATCCCAGCGTCAAGGGCACATTATTATATGTAGGTCTTACACTGACCTATATGCTTTAAACACAATTAAAATGCAGTGTTGAGGATAAATGCTGACAACTGTATTTTTTGTTTTTGTATACATATATGGGTATTTATATTGCCAGGCAGCTGGTACCATATAAAATATGGGATATAGCGAGCATGTGATTATTGCCATGCAGCTGGTATCATGTATAATATGGGATATACCGAGCGTGGGCTTGTTTTTTCTCAAGCGGTGTGAACTGCAGTGCCATACCTGCCCTGATAACAGGGCGGATTTATTAGCGATCTTTGCAATTTTTGGCACTCTAAAAGGGTGTAGCCTCACCTAAAATATGCAAGGTTTCGGAGAATCAAGGCATGGTGTAATTGTTTTTCATTATTGCAGTTGGAAATATTGGCAAGTGTACATTCCTGTCCTTAATCACCAGCACACAAATATATGATCAGTTTTCATCTTACAAACCTCTTCATCAGAGGCACACAACCTACAGCTCATCAGCCATTGTGGGAGTACAAATCAAAATATGCTTTGCCAGCCATTTGGATGATTCATTTATTCCTCAGCTTTTAAATTAATTCATGCAAACCCTTGACAGTTTTTTACAACACAAGTTCTCACCCTCAGAAAAGTAGAGCATAGAAAATCCATTAACTTATTGAATACCTGCAGCTTATCCCATGTACATGGCTTTGTAACAACAAGAAAAATGCTAGAAAAAGTGTTTTAATTAGTAAGCACAAAATTATACAATTGCTAAAAATTGTAACAGAAGAATAATACTTCCTAATGTGCTGATTTTGACATATATTTTGAAATTCTGGAAACAAAAGTAATGTTATTTTGGCATTCTTTCCTCCACAAAAATAAAATATGGAGGCATTTAAGCAAGTGCTTTGTGAAAGAATTCAGTAGAACTGTAAACATTCTATAGTTATGGTACAGTTTGTGCCTGTGTATGTTGGTATTTTCTGTTTACATAAGTTTACATAAGTAGATTCAACAATGGCGGACAAGATGGTAGGTGTGGGGCCATATTAGTAATCTTGCAAATGCTCCCGTTTGTATGAGTCTCTGGTGATCCTCTGATGGAACTATATATGTTGAACTTGATGAACCAGGTGTCTGTATGATTCAGTCTCTCATGAATGAGACCAAACTCTATACCACATAAATGAATAGGATTCAACACAGCAGCGACCATTTCTGACCAGGCCTCCTCTTACTCCACGTCCTCTCTGCTCTCTGACCATGGACTCGTTTGAAAAGCCGACTGAGGCAAGAAGTACCAAGGCTCAACCGAAGGCTCTCTAGACCAGATGACAGGTGTAATATCTCCCACATTCTGTGCAATGATGCAGTCTCCCTTTCTGAAACTTTCACAGTTTCTGTGGCTACCGATAGTGGTCTTTCTTTGCCTCCTAAAAGGGGTATATCTGATGCCCTGGAAGCTCAATCCCATGTGTGGACTGTCTGTTCACTCTCTCCACTATGATATAGCTCCATCCTCTCCTCCTCTCTCTGGCACCAAATCCCCTGTTCTGGTACACTCTGCTTGCGCCTCCCCTCTGCTCCTCCCTCTCGGCCGCAGGGGCTGCTAGGAGACACATATGTGGCAGCCTCTAACGGAAAGCAGGCTGCAATGGGAGTTATACATGTTTATGAAATTAGACAAACACAGGATTTCTAGAGGGGGGTCTCCACGCCATCCTGCCAGAGTGGGTATGACATCATGCAAGAGGCTTGGCTATCATTTTAACCAGTACTGGGGTGCTCTCCAAACCCCATACCATCTGCTACAAATACATTACAGTTAGGTGCATGTAACTCACAAACAGAGCAGTGTGAAGTGCATACCTCTTGATTGTTCCTGTAGTTGGGACAAAGTCCTGACTGAGGGGGCAGTCACCCACAACCGGTACTGCACCACCAAAATCAGGACAGTTGGCAGATTGTTCTGCTCTCGTACTTGTTCCTGTAGCTTTCACTACCTGCTGCTTTTCGTGTCTTAAGCTCGGTTACTGCCCATCTGGATCCTGGCATGTTGGGGCCCTTTGTGGAAAAAAGTATAAATATATGAAATATGGAAAGCATAGCAATGACTGAATCCTCTGCAGTCAGCCCCAACATAAAATCATTGGCACCATTGTTTATTAAATAGACCTCCTTTCCTGCAATCATCCCCAATAATAAATTTATATAATTTAATAAATAGACCTATTTCCCCACAACCTGACTTGACATTAAAATTATAGTATTCACATTTAATAAATACATCTAGTTTGCCCTTAAACAGCCCCGACATTAAGTAATTAATATTCACTTTTAATAAATAGTGCTCTTTATTTTCCCCAAACTCAGACCCGCATTCAATCAATAGCCACCCAAACCACCCCAGCATTAAATAGTCCCATCACCCCACTTTAAATTAATAGACACTGCCATGACCCAGTTTTTAATATAAATTACCCCCACGAATAAATTAATATCTCCCTCCTACTATTAAATGATTAGCACCCACTCTCACCATTAAGTTAATAGCCCAGCCACCAGCCCATCCCCATTACATTAAGAGCCTTCACCCACACTTACCTTCTTTTTTATAGCACTGCACATTAAAAATACAAACATCTGTCTGCCTCTCTTGATTCCCGCACACATGGGACTTTGCGCATGTCAGATATGCCCCCTCCCACGTATGAAAGGATGTCAGCATAGGAGAGAGGGGTGGAAGGAGAGGAACAGATCTGTAGTAAAGTGTCAGGCACCGTCTCTGCTCTCTCCTTGGCAGCCAGGGACAGGCGCCTTCCTCAAGCAGCTCATCCCATTACTAGGCAACAGGACGCCTCCTTCCTGCCAGCCAGGTGCTTGGGTGCATGCACAGCCTATCGCAGCCTCGTTGTTTGGCAACAAGGACGCTGCTTTCAGCTTTTGTCAGCAGTCAGCTCTTCTGATTTCCAAATCCACTGTCCACCAATCGGAATAGTTCTATGTCTATTTAAGGGAGGCTCTGGCGCCATTAGGGTGTCAGAGTATCTAGGTCTTCCTATGCTCCAGCGTTCCTGCCTGTTGCCCTGCTCTCTGACTGACCTCCTGTGTACCGACCCGGCTTCCTCTGGTTCTCCTCCTGGATCTCCCTTTGACCTGACTGCTCCCGTTGTATCTGACCTTTGGCTTGCTCACTCTGATTTGCTCACTCCTTTGGTACCACGTTTGCCTGAACGTTTTGACCCCTGCCTGTATGACCACATCAGTTCACCAGCCACTTCGCTGATAGCTAATTTGGAGGGCCGAGACCTGTGCGCCCCTAGCAGTAAACTCCAAACTCCCTTGTGGGGGTCCCTGACGAAGACCGGGGGCGGGTTTAGACTCTGTGCCTCCAGCTTAGCAGCGCAAATATCAGCAAATGGCCTTCAGTTCCTAGTATCTCGTGACATAAAGTTGCTGGTCCCGGGTTGGGAGGGAAGGGGAACTGGAATATCTCCCTGATTACAGCCATTTTAGTTGATTCCCTAGGTAGCTGAATAACTAGGAACACTCCTGCATGTGAAAAATAAAGTTTACATCATATTGCACACAGGGCCACCATCAGGAGGGTATGGGGGAGACTGTTGTAAGGGGCCTGTAGTGACTGGAGGGCCCGCCATCCACAAACTGATTTTCTGACACGCTCGCATTACGTATTCTGTCAGTACCCCATTGAATGATGCACAGCACGCTCTTTACCCTGTTCCTATCTGCCACCTGCCTGCACAACCCCCGCAGCTGTCCTGTTGATTGCAGTAGATTCACATGACTGATTTGTGCATGATTGGCTGTATAGATGTTATGTGATGGATTACAGCTCTGGCCCTAATTGGCTCTATAGAAGTCAGGTGATGGCTGGAGAGTCTTATGCTTTTAGCTTCTCAGCTCTTGAACAGAGTGGAACATTGAACAGAGAGACTAGAGGCTCAGTGTGCAGATGTTATCTACTACAGTATGTCCAGTATATTATCAGCTGCCACAAAGGTGAGATTCCCCCCTATTGCAGCCTTACTTCTGCCTGTACAATACCCCCTGGGAATCTGTTCATGCCTGTACTGGCAATTTCATCTATGTGCAAGTGAAATTATAGTACAGTGTATAATTTTGGGACCCGGAAAATGTTTCCTGTCACTGGGGTGGGATTGTGATCTTCTGCTCTTAAGCAATGTCAGGCTTGTGGGTTTTGTTGTACACTTGTTTCTAGTCCTCCCAACGCGGAGCTCATGTGATCACGTCTGCGTCATCTTATGGACTGTAAGAATATTGTGCCAAAACCACTTTTGGCTGGCTCCCTCCGGGAGATCACTGAAGAGGGGAAGTAGGGGAAGGGTGGAAGGAGGCGGGGCTTCGTGAATCGCTTAATTTTGGCCTTAAGTGACGTAATGCCTGTTTTTACAGCCGCCCCAGTAATGTAGGCAGGCATTACATCTCTGGGGGCAGGGCCGAAATGCAGAGATTCCCAAAGCCCCGCCCCCTCCGCCCATACACAACTCCATGCCGGCTCTGATTCGGGAGAAATGCCAGCTCTCCCGGGATTCCGGAAGACCTAACCGGAATTCAGGAGTCTCCTGGGAGATTCCGGGAGAATTGGCATGTATGGCCAAAACTCAGAAGAGAACTTGTCTGGGGCCGACAGCTGATACTTTTGTCTCACTTGGTGCACTGAATAGGAGGTGAGCACACGGGGTGTCATTTTTATTATGGATTCCTATACTATGTACACATGCAAATGTATAAAAAAGTATTTCTTGACTACTGTGTGGCATAATATGAATTGGGGGCACAACTAGGTGGCATAATATGAATTGAGGACACTGCTATGCCGCATGATATTAACTAGGGGTTCTAGGTGTGGCATAATATGAATTGGGGACACTACTGTGTGGCATAATATGGGGTTGTTGTAGCATGCTCCATGCTATACATTGGGACGTAGGGGGAAGGGGGATGTGCCTCAACTGCACATCCTGAGCCTGATTCATCTTGAAAGCCAAAGTGAACACAATTTGTATTATTTAAAATTGCACGCATGTACGCTGGTACTTGCGTACAAGTGAATCTCAAGAAACGTTTCTATTTCAATATAGGTATAAATAGCCTCTGTTTATATGGCACTTACCTGTTTATACAATCATAAATAAAGATATATTTAAAAAAATAAATATATATATATATATATATATATATATATATATATATATATCTCAAGTTGTTCTTAATGTGTACTGTACATAAAATGCATTTTCACAGTATCTTTTACTTGCAAACACATGTTCTGGCATGCATATGCCTCTGTCATCACTTTCTTCTGCCCTGTAGTTGGTGCAAGTGATACGGCTAAAAATACGTAACTTAGAGATGCCCAGAGCTTGAATCGGAAGGTGCTCCGTGTGCATGACCTTGGCACGTCCGTACTGTACACTCCCTACGTCCATACGCCACTTCCCTCCCCCGCTCTGGCCTTCTGTCAGTTTCTGAGCATGCGCAGTGTAATTTCACGGCTCGCAGCGGGACTTACGTCCGAGGATTAATCAGGCCCACTGTATATGGGAAGGGAGTAGGAATCCTCTTAGTTATTAAGGTTATTAGGGTCATAGAAAACAAGTGCAGGTCTCACAATGCACTGCTGTTTGCACCTGTTTTTGCACAAATGTACACATACTTCCGCAAGGAGCATTTTTATGCAGTTACCAATGTGCCGTTTTCAAAAATGTCCCCCAATTCATCATTAAAAAGAATACTGATGCACTGCCCTGAAAGCAACATGAAAATTCTTACTGCTACTCTATGGATGAGATTTGCAAATACATTACAAACAAAAGATGACATATGGTAATAGAGAAAGGCTGTTACCATGATTTATAGTCAGGGGGAATAACTCGAGACCGAAATCCAACAATGTTGAACATTCTAAACGGTGACAGAAGAATGTTTGAGCTTCTGATCTATAAACTCCTGCATTATAAATAGAATGTATGCAGGGTCCTAGAGTGTTAAGGCTAGGCTAAATTAGTAAGCAATCTTGACATTGCCAACAGGCAAATATTGTAATTTTTTAAGCTTTGTTAGATCCTCCATCAATATAAATACTGGCATTTTCAATATAAATTCAGTTCATTTTGCTGTCCCCAAAAACTACTGATTTGGGTTGATTCATTATAGTCACACCCTTGGAGGCAGTCAAATTATGTCTTCTCATGTTTATTGGTTCAATTCCCAAACTGCCCTACTCTTCTGGGTACAGGTGCACTGTAAGATGTTTGGCTGTAAACCAATGACACATAGGTTCCAAAGACCTTTCAAATTCAAATGTCATTGTGAAGTGCAGAGATGAAACAAATATTTGCCTTGTTGCTGTGAGACTTTGCACATTTCGCCAACCGGAATTTAGAGTGTTCCAAACAGAATTCAAACAATCATTTTTGTTGTGTATGGAATTCTCCCAGAACAAGACACTTCCCATACACATTGTGACAAATACAGCGTGCCCACCACCCCTCAATCTTTGACAAAGCTCAGCAGTAGACAGTAGCATAGGGGCCACCATGATTGACCACACCTGTGGTCCCATTTTAATAAACAAGGGTCCCTAGATACCCTATCCATGACATTCTGACACCAAAGAGTAAAAAATAAAATATAGACAGATATCACAATCTTCAAATAAGCTTGTATTGAATAATGGGCTCCTCAAAACTGTTGTCCACTACCTTATAATAAATAAAATATTCTTTTTTGATCTATTCTGTTTTCCTATGCTGACCAATTGTGATTGGCTGGTGGTAAGGGAGGGTAGCAGTCAGGGGCAGGCTGGACCGGGGGGCAGGGGGGCAGCGGGCACCCGGGCCGCTCAGTCTAACGGCTGTTCGAGCCGGTCGCCTCCCTCCATCCCCCCGTGGATGCAATAATTTCTTAATATTACCGGCGGCCGCGCAATTCGGCCGCGTCAGCGCACGGACGGCCGCATCGTGTGTCATGTGATGCGGCCGCCTGTGCGCCCCCCGGGCTGAAACCCCGTGCCTGGTAGCAGTTATTTACAGATGCTACTTCAGGGGTCCCAATCTTGTTTCAGGTGTCCCAATATTGATAATTAGCCTGGTCCCACAGCCCAGGGAGATCCCTAGTACACTCTGTCCTATTTCCCATAGAGGCACCAGACCTGTGCTGACCTCCCTGGTGCTGGTTTTCATTATAACCATTATTATTTCACATGTATTACGTTAAGTCATTAAGTATGTGCAAAATAAAATAAACTTTAAGTAACATTGTTGTGACTACACTTGCCACAGACAGGAAGAACTATTATTTTAGACTTGGCATACACTCACACACACAGACACACACCTCTCTCTCTCTTGCTCTCTTTCTCTCTCTCAGCACTACAACAGCACTGGAGCTCCCTCTAGTGGCTGGTCGAAACTCCGCTGTTTCTGCCGGTGCTATTTAGAAGGGAATAAAAACAAATCTAGCATTAATAGGAAAAAGCTGATTTAAGAGTTCAGGAATTTGCTGACTACCTGCTGTTTTACACTACCGTAAAATGTATCTTTAAACAACGGGACATCGCTTTGCAGATGCAAAAGTATTTCTCAGACACTTTGTAGTTCGGTGAGCATGCTATTTCAACTGGTATTTTAAATAGTGGTATTCAAAGGATTATATTAGTTACACTATATTTTGGAGTAGTCTGTACAAACCAGAGATTGTTTTTTTAGATTGAAATATATAGGCTCGTATATGGCCATAGGGAACATGGCCGTAGAATCTTGTGACAACACAGATTTGTGTTTCATGTGGTTTTGGTGCTTAGCCTAGGAGGCAGTATGATCATCATCATCATCATCATCATCAACATTTATATAGTGCCAGAAAAATCCGTAGCACTTTACAATTTGGAACAAACACGGTAATAAAACAATACTGGGTAATACAGACAGAGGTAAGAAGGTTCTGCTCCCAAGCTTACACTCTATGGGTATGATGTAATACATGTTACTAAAACATAGAATCAGCAGTGGTTACACAACCGTCATGTGGAGTCCCTTTTATGGGTTTGTTTGTTCTTTATTGGTTTTTATTACACTATTTATCTGTGTGCATAATTCTAAATTACAACTCCACTTGCAAGTGTTTTCCTATGAATGGGGTTATCTTGATGTTATAAACACTTCCAATGTTGCCTACTAGATTATTGTTCAGGTTTTCTGTGAACTCCAAGAAAACATATTTTCAAATATAATGGCATCTCTTTGGGACTCTGTTGGGGATCAGTGGTTAACGGAGGCAAGTGCCAGATTTCATTGTGAGTGAGGGGTGCCTTCTCAGCAACTCAAACAATCTATACTAAATTATAATCATTATGTATGTATAACATACATCTAAAACTAACATGAACACTGAACACCTTGCAAAAAATAAAAGCGTTTCTTGACTTTTGTATTCAAGTGTGGAAGAGCAGAAAGTCTTCCACATTTCAATCAATATTTTGTACACTAGGATTAAAGAAATTTGTTATGGGTAATAAGTTATATAGTGACATGTTAAACAGAACTCTTATGTGCATTATAATATATATATATATATATATATATATATAGAGAGAGAGAGAGAGAGAGAGAGAGAGAGAGAGAGAGAGAGAGAGAGAGATATCTATATATATATATATATATATATATATATATCTCACAGGTAGATTAAGTTAACTAAGTCTGCTGTAGCATACAGTGCTGCTAATGTGTTTATTTGCTCAAAGTCATTGACTAGTAGGGACATGACATCTGCCCAGAAATATGGCGGGAGGCAATAAGCGCCCAATGAATTATTTGCTTACTAAGCACAAGTCTTCTGATATTAATGGAACTGTGAGGTTGTTCAGTTCACTTGGCTCTACAACATTTTTAAATATTTCCTAACATAACACTGTTTCTAGATTAGTTATATAGATGCAACATACTACTGAAATCTTTCTACCAAGTGATGGACTGACATTAGAAAAAAAAAATGTTTTTGAAAAAAAGAGCAAGCTGAGAGGTAGATAATGTCTCCCCTTTGGCCACAGACTCAGTGTTTGTTATTATGA
Source organism: Mixophyes fleayi (assembly GCF_038048845.1). NCBI lineage: Eukaryota > Metazoa > Chordata > Amphibia > Anura > Limnodynastidae > Mixophyes > Mixophyes fleayi. Next base: position 433,350,516 of record NC_134402.1, on the reverse strand, counting down.
GTATATAAACTTGCTGCAATTTGATACCAACATGCCAGAGCTGTTATGTGCGTAGGCAAGAAGATTCTGATAACTTGCTGACATTGGGACTTACAGGTCAGGGTGGGGATTGGATGTTAGTCACTCCAGAGCACTACGGGTCTGTTGATGACCACTGCTCATTCTAAGGGACAAAAAATGCAATAAGATAGTTTATCAAGGGAATATATGTAAGCAACATGTTCTCGAACATATGGACGTTTGTATTTCATCTCTAGACCAGGACTTAATTAATAACATCATGCAGAGAATACCGATGTGCTATAACTTATAGAAACCAGATATCACATAAACAGATGTCAACCTTTGGGAGTGTAGGCAGGGCAGTGAAATCTGATTGGTTGATAGCGTTTAAAGGGCATCATTGCTCCTTGTTATTTAAAAAAAAGCCCTGTTGACATAAGTTGGCCATTCACTTTGAAATATCTTCATCATCATCATCATCATCATCATTTATTTATATAACGCCAGCTTTTTCTGTAGCGCTTTACAATTGAGAACAAACACAGTAATAAAACAATACTGGGTAATACAGATAGAGAGGTAAATGGGAGTTTGATCGATAAAGTTAAGTGTTACATGTTACATATTGGTCCAGCCAGATTGCAAAGGTAAAAAGTGCTTAGTGGGCTATATGACCCCGAGACATGGGGCAAGCACAATATCCAATAGTGATTCTATTAAAAACCGGATAGGATCATTATTGTTCATGTTGGGAAATGTGATCAGAAGATTACTGCCAACTAATGCCCATCTGTTGGACATTACTGACAACTAAGGCTGGGTACACACTATAATGTTTTCAGCTAATTATCTGGCCAATCACCCTATAAACACTGTTTGTCCCAATGTTGCATTAGTGCGTACGCTCCTACGATGTGCGATTATCGCTCCAAAGCACATTGAATCGTTTCATTTGATTTTTAAACTGAACTAAAACTCTCGTTCAGCGTAGGAAGGATGTCGTTCCAATCCTGCAGTGTGTACGCACTCACGACCAGGATCTCCAAAGACTACAGAGTCCCGATCATTTCAGCAGATGGTTATGACAGATGAAGAGCTCAGATCTGAAGGTAAATTTTGTAAAACGTGTATAATGTGTACACATGAATCAGCTGCTGATCAGGACTTTTTGTTTTATTAGTTGTTGGCAAAATCGTTATAGATAACACATTGGGAGATAATTTCTTTAGTGTGTACCCAGTCTAATGGTCCTAAGGGTCGTCTAACTAATGTCTCCTGTCTGCATTTTGTGTCATCACTGCCAAATCTCCATCCACCTCACTGTCCCTGTTTTGTCTTACACTCAATTGTTGTTCGTATGCCATGTGATTTGTTCTGTCAATTGCATCCATACATTTACTATCTGTAGCCATTGTCCTTATCTGTATGTTTATGTGATTATGTTGAGTGTTCCAACCCCCTATGTATGGCGCTACATAATCCTTGTGGTGCCTTATAAGTAAAAAATAATAATAAAAATATGACATCCTTGCTGGCTACTACCTGTGTGCTTCTAATTGGACCTGGCAGCAAATGGACATCTTGCTGGAAATTAGTGTCAATCTATGGACAACTTTTTGCTGACAACTAATCTTACTCTTGCTGGTAGCGGCTAGGTATCTTATTAGTCATAACTGACAACTAATGGACATCTTCCTGGGCATTGGGAAAACCAACTGTGTCCCTATACTTTACTAACGCATTTTGCACGTCTGTGGGGATACACATTACTTGGGGGTATATTTACTAAATTGTGGGTCTGAAAAAGTGGAGATGTTGCCTATAGCAACTAATCAGATTCTAGCTGTAATTTTGTAGACTGCACTAAATAAATGAAAGCTAGAATCTGATTGGTTGCCATAGGCAACATCTCCACTTTTTCAAACCCCTTGGTCTCCTTCGACCAATAAAATAAAACATTCACAACAAAAAAAAAACAAAGAGACACTTGTAATAAATATAGCCCCAATGTTCCCTAACTCTTATCATTATTTAATACATGAATGAGGCTGAAGTGAGCAGTATTTTTAGAAAAAAAAGAGTGAAATAAGCTTCTCCAAAAGTAGAAGGGACTTCTGGAAAATGACATCTGCTTGGCTGCCCTATGCATTGTGTTTTAGAGCGTGGCTTTTGCTGAACATCCACCTGCAAACAGATCTGTTCCGTCCTGCTTTGGTCTCATCAGTGCAGGGAGGCTGTTCTGGTCAGCAGAGGCTTAGCTAAATGTATTGCCTGAAAGTCTCCCTATTACCACTCATTGTCCTATTGATTAAGAAAACAAAAAAGTTAAAATGAATGAATGGGTTGGGAAATTGGTACGCTTATACACGTTTTTTGGAACTGTCCTAAGCTACAACCACTTTGGGTTGAAATTTTCCAGCTAATTACCAAGGTCACTAAGGATGATTTATCCCCATCCCCGGCTATGGCGCTTTTACACCTATCATCATCATCATCATTTATTTATATAGCGCCAACATATTCCGTAGCGCTTTACAATTGGGGACAAACGTAATAAACTAATAAACAAACTGGGTAAAACAGACAAAGAGGTGAGAAGGCCCTGCTCGCAAGCTTACAATCTATGGGACAATGGGAGATTGACACATGAGGTTAAGTATACATTTTGCATCTTGGCCCAGCCAGACTGCAAAGGTAGGGTGACTCATAAGCTAAATGATCCTGTCACACAACAATGTTGGTCCGGGGGTAGTTGTCTTGTGTGAAATTGTGTAACAGGCTAAAGGTAGTGAGGTTAAGATGGTGGTTGAGGAATATTATAAGCTTGTCTGAATAGGTAGGTTTTCAGAGAACGCTTGAAAGTTTGTAGAACAGAGGAGAGTCTTATTGTGCGAGGGAGAGAGTTCCATAGAGTGGGTGCAGCCCGAAAAAAGTCCTGTAACCGGGAATGGGAGGATGTAATGAGGGTGGATGAGAGACGCAGATCTTTTGCAGAACGGAGTTGCCGAGTTGGGAGATATTTTGAGACAAGAGAGGAGATGTATGTTGGTGCAGCTTTGTTGATGGCCTTGTAGGTTAGTAAAAGTATTTTATATTGGATTCGGTAGAAGACAGGCTATATCCCCCTCATCTTCAGCATCATAATCACTATGTGGCTGGGCACATTCTCATCTCAGCCAGAGCCGCAAAAGCTCAAAGCTGGAAATCCCCTTTGGTTCCATCTCTTACCAAAATCATCAGCAAAGTTCAACACAGTTATGAGATGGAAACCATAGGGTTTAACTATACCTCAAGGGCTTCCTCACCCCTGTTTAAATGGTTCACATGGTACGAATTTTTTTAAGGGTATAGACCTGTGTTTGCCACCTAACTCTCCCATGCTGTATACCCCTCTGGATTGTAGATGTCCTGTTTTCAAAATGTATTTTTATGGTTGATTGGGTTCAAAACGGTCAGTCTCCGACTCTTGCCCCCCTGTCTGTTCCCTTCCCCTCCCCCTTGAAGTCTTTGTCTTATGTGTATTTGAATGTTTCTTGTGTTATTTTTTTTTGTTACTTTTTTTATTGTTTGTTTATGGGCAGTTCTGACTGATTTATTGGATCTACATTATGCACTGTACTCTGTTGTAATTGCCATGTTTGTTACATATTCTTTTTCTAAAAACTTAATAGTAATCCTTTTAAGTTAAAAAAAATAAATGAATGGGGTGGTCCTAAATTTTTAGCAGGTTGGACTATTTCCAAAGACCAGCAAATGTTCAAGCACCTTCAAATGGGTTCGGTGCACAATTAGGTGCTTTTATGCTATTAAAAAACATTTTATTAGCAAGCTTTAGTTAAAAGAAGAATGCTTATATTCATTCTGCATTGACCATTAAGATATTACTATATAGATATGTAAAAATATACTATTTTCCATTGATAATATGATACTCCAGTCTTAGCTATTTTTTGCCCTGTCAATCTCTTAAAATCAGTTGCGTTTGCCAAACTCAGTCTAAGAACTCTTGCCACAGATCCTGTTTACAGCTTGCCAGGGAACAGTTATAAGAGACAGTGCACTCAGTTTCACATTAATTCCTTACTGAGTGATTTAATGTCAGAAGTCAACACTACAAGATTGTCCAAACCAGTTAGGGGGAAATATTTTGCCTATTTTCAAAGAATTGCATTTTGTCGAGTCTGCTATATAACTTTACATTGTTATTTTTTTCTCCAATAGTCACATTAAAATCCCAGCACTCAAAGTTGGGATGAATAATTTGTTGTTTTTCCTATTTGTGGTCTCTCCTGCAGTGTGTACTTTTATATCACATTTCGTCTCCAGGGATCTTCTCAAAGTGTGTGCTGTAAACTCGGTCTAAGGATCTTGTAATGTTGCTTCTGGGAGGTTGTGTAGAGATAATGTTGAAATATTTATTTTTTTTAAAGATGATCTGTCATGTGGAATGCCTTCTTTTATTAACCACAAACCAGTCAAAGACTAAAAAAAATTTCCCCTGCAGTGGCACACGCAGGGGGGTTCTCTGAGTCTCTAGAAACCCCCCCCCCTGCGCTAACTAAGTGGCCACTGTCTTATAAAAGCTTCTTAGACAGCGCCGCGGCTGCTGTATAGGACAGCGCTGGCGAAACGGAGCAGCTCTCTCTCGTGCGCCGCTGCCCTGGTCCCAGATTACTGAAGAGAGAGCCTGCTAGGTAACACGCTCAGTATGTTAACTCCCTAGTGAGCAATTCTCTGCCCCTCCACCCAGCCTAATGCAACCCACAAGCATTTTTTACTGGTGTATGGGGAGCAGATGTACTGTCCACAATGAACATGTTAAGCCTGGCTTTTTAGCATACTAACTGTATTGATTAGCATACTAAACATGCCTTATTAGCATACTAAAGCTTCTGCTGAGCTTTAAAGCTTTGAAGTCTGAGAGTATAAATGCCTTTGAACCACTGAGCCGAGTAATATAACCTCATCTAAGGCATCGCCATCCTAGCGGCAGCAAATATGATTTTCTCACCTCATCATCTGACCTATAACTTGGTTCTTCACCATCCCCTGACACTACAGTCAGCTCCTGCGTTCGCCAGTTCCTTGACTGCAGATTGAAGAGGTTCACACAAAACTGTCATCCTTCCTTTATTCAGCGGTATTTTGATTCCACAAAGGAGTGAAACACCCCTGGTATATAGCCATACAAATTTAATCTCGTAGAAGTGTCTGTTTTGTAGCTTCTGTTAGATCCAACTTACAATTAATTTAGTAGCACTGGCATAGGGGAGAACCCACAACATTAACTAGGGTCTCTCTTAACAAAGCATAACAACAAATAAAACAAAAAAGTGAAAACAGGTCAAAATAAATTAAAAATTAAATACAACGCCTAAAAATTAAACTTATTTTGTTTTTTTACTATTGTTATATGTGATTAGAGATGGTCACTGACCCCCGTGTTTTGGTTTTGTATTCGGTTTTGGATCTGGATTACCTTCGTGTTTTGGTTTTGGTTTTGGTTTTGCAAAACCGCCCTTGCGTGTTTTGGTTTTGGTTTTGGTTTTGTTTGGTTTTGTTTTGCTATTTTTGAAAAAAATTATTTTTTTTGGGTCTAAAATAACCTAATTTAGTGCTCCACCAGTTTCTTAGATAAGTGAGGTAATTCTAAAGCTAATAAATTATGAAAAAACAGTTGAATCCCTTGTAGGCCGTCCTTAATGCGAACACTTGTCTGCAAATTATACAGTCAAACCTGGTAGTCTACCTCCTCCATCTTTGATTATTGGCAATGTAGCCATCATCTTTGGGTGTATATTAGACCCTACATTTGTAGTTGAATATTAAAAAAGCAGCCTGCACAGACTGTGGAGCTAAAAAGTAGAATTAAATGGACCACGGTACTTTGGTGGCTATCTAAGCCCCCCCCACTCTCCACTTGTAGTTGAATATAAAAAAAGCAGCCTGCATAGATTGTAGAACTAGAAATTTGAATATACAAAGAAATGGACAAAGGCAGTTTGGCATCTGTCTGCATCAGATCCCCTCTCCACTAGGAATAAAATAGAAAACTATTCAGCCGTTGTATAATCTAGAATATAAATAGAAATTGAGAAAGGCAATTTGGTATCTGTCTGCATCATAATCATCAACATCCTCATTAGCGCCCTCATCACCTCCATAAATCTCCCCCTCATCCTCTTCTATTTCCAAAGTGGCATCCTCAATTTGTGTATCAGCGGCTACACTCGGGCTGTTCAGGTACACATCAGCAGAACTGCTGAAAGGGCCCTTCTTTATGGGTACACTAAGAGAATGCTCACAATTAGACATACCACTGTTGGATGGACTCTCCACAGGGATCGGTGTCATTTCTGATTCAGAGCAAACATTATTCTCCAATGCCTTACTGTTATCTTGCAGCTCGGCTTTGACGCGTAACAGTAGTTGTGCACCACTTGTAGGGTCGGTAACATTTTTGGATCTGACATTAATAGCCAAAGGTGAAGGCCTCATTCTTTCTTTGCCACTGCATGTGTAGAATGGCATGTTGGCAATTTTTTTTTTATCGCCACTTAACTTTTGCTGAGTAACACTTTTTTTTTCGTTTTAACACAGTAAATTTTTTGGGGATTTTTGTTTTTTGCACTGATTTGGAAACACTCTGTTGTTTGACATCGCCTTGGCCAGATGACGTACTGGGAACACTAACATCAGGACTGGTGACAGAACCTGGTTGCTCATTCTGATCATATGTGGACTGCTTTGAATCCATTCTGAGCACAAAGCACTTGTAGTGGTAAAAATTATTTGGTAAGATGCTGCTGACAGATATGACTTTTGACAGCCAGAAATATTTATGCACAATTATGGGGGACACCCCAAAAGCACTGAGGAGTGCTAACAATTAGTTGGTAGATACTGCTGACAGATATGACTTTTGACAGCCAGAAATATTTATGCACAATTATGGGGGACACCCCAAAAGCACTGAGGAGTGCTACAAATTATTTGGTAGATACTGCTGACAGATATGACTTTTGACAGCTAGAAATATTTATGCACAATTATGGGGGACACCCCAAAAGCACCGAGGAGTGCTAAAAATTATTTGGTAGATACTGCTGACAGATATGACTTTTGACAGCCAGAAATATTTATGCACAATTATGGGAGACACCCCAAAAGCACAGAGGAGTGCTAAAAATTATTTGGTAGATACTGCTGACAGATATGACTTTTGACAGCCAGAAATATTTATGCACAATTATGGGGGACACCCCAAAAGCACTGAGGAGTGCTAAAAATTATTTGGTAGATACTAATGACAGATATGACTTTTGACAGCCAGAAATATTTATGCACAATTATGGGGAACACTCCAAAAGCACTGAGGAGTGCTACAAATTATTTGGTAGATACTGCTGACAGATATGACTTTTGACAGCTAGAAATATTTATGCATAATTATGGGGGACACCCCAAAAGCACTGAGGAGAGCTACAAATTATTTGGTAGATACTGCTGACAGATATGACTTTTGACAGCCAGAAATATTTATGCACAATTATGGGGGACACCCCAAAAGGACTGAGGAGTGCTAACAATTAGTTGGTAGATACTGCTGACAGATATGACTTTTGACAGCCAGAAATATTTATGCACAATTATGGGGGACACCCCAAAAGCACTGAGGAGTGCTACAAATTATTTGGTAGATACTGCTGACAGATATGACTTTTGACAGCTAGAAATATTTATGCACAATTATGGGGGACACCCCAAAAGCACCGAGGAGTGCTAAAAATTATTTGGTAGATACTGCTGACAGATATGACTTTTGACAGCCAGAAATATTTATGCACAATTATGGGAGACACCCCAAAAGCACCGAGGAGTGCTAAAAATTATTTGGTAGATACTGCTGACAGATATGACTTTTGACAGCCAGAAATATTTATGCACAATTATGGAGGACACCCCAAAAGCACTGAGGAGTGCTAAAAATTATTTGGTAGATACTAATGACAGATATGACTTTTGACAGCCAGAAATATTTATGCACAATTATGGGGAACACTCCAAAAGCACTGAGGAGTGCTACAAATTATTTGGTAGATACTGCTGACAGATATGACTTTTGACAGCTAGAAATATTTATGCATAATTATGGGGGACACCCCAAAAGCACTGAGGAGAGCTACAAATTATTTGGTAGATACTGCTGACAGATATGACTTTTGACAGCCAGAAATATTTATGCACAATTATGGGGGACACCCCAAAAGGACTGAGGAGTGCTAACAATTAGTTGGTAGATACTGCTGACAGATATGACTTTTGACAGCCAGAAATATTTATGCACAATTATAGGGGACACCCCATAAGCACTGAGGAGTGCTAACAATTAGTTGGTAGATACTGCTGACAGATATGACTTTTGACAGCCAGAAATATTTATGCACAATTATGGGGGACACCCCAAAAGCACTGGGGAGTGCCAAATATTAACAAAAAATAATAAACCTCTATCCTCCTCTCTTCTCTAGCGATTTTTGTTAGAGCAATTGCAAGAAGAATATTGGATTCTCTGTCCCTGCTCTAATCAGCCTGTGACTACACCCTGTTCTCTCCCTCTGTCAAATGGCGATGGATTGCTGTGGAGGCGTGTATTTAGAATGTTGAAGTATCGCGAGAACCGAGCCCCGAGATCCGATGACGTCACGATGACGTTTGGTCTCGATTTGGATTCGGAACGGGCGGGAGAGTACCGAGCTGCTCAGCTCGGTACTCGGATACCCAAAGTTCGGGTGGGTTCGGTTCTCGGGGAACCGGACCCGCCCATCTCTATATGTGATAGACATAAATTACTACATTTTTGGGTAACTTCATAGGGTCACATTGTTAAGTGTATCTCTCACTAAATCAGTTTGATGGATCTTCCAAAAAGGGCTAAACAGAAAGAAGCGAAACACATAGTATACCAAAAACAAAATTATTAAAATAATCCAAGTCCAACAACACTAGCCTCGTACCAAATAGTAAGATAATAGAAGCTTATCTGGTTTTAGCAAGCCAGGGGTCTTGCAATGAGGATCTTCTTATTTCCAGACAATGGGACTTTCAGGGAGATATTGAAATTAGAACTCAGAAAACAATATCATGGTGCAATACATCTTTAAAAGTAAGTAGCTCAAACAGAATACAAGCGTACCAAAGCCAAACTTGAGGGATAGCATATCACAATCCAATTACAGGTAATAGTTAAAGCTTTAACCAATAAGATACATATGCCCGTATACTAAAATGGGAAAGACAAGCTTATCTGTAGCCTCCAATATATGGAAAATACTGGCCAGGGAAATCCAAAAAGCGATATGGAGGATCCACAGAAACAACTCCCCTCCTCTCGTCCCCATGTTTTGTCCTTGGGACTTTCTCAAGAGGACCATGTGACAAAAAGCAAAGATAAATACAAGGAGAGAATGAAGCACGGGTAACACAAACGAAGGTGAAGACAACATAAAAAAACCTTGGTGCTAATAGCGACCCATGCATACAAGGAAAAATGAGGCAAAATCTCTTCATACCCTTGCTTCCAAAATGCAGGAATCCTGAGACAGAAAGGGGAGAAAGAAACTGGAAAAAACACAAGAAACTCAGGATAGAAGACACCTTTTATAGGCATCAGATTTCCATCTCCCCAACTGCTTAATGCTGTGAACTGAGGCCCATATCACGGATGAGTCTGAAATGACCATGTGTTTGGCCAGCATTCCTGAGGATGGAGCCAACTTGGAGGAAGCTATAAGCTCACTAACTCTAAGAGCACCAAAAAACAACATCACAAATCCATTGCTCAACAACAAACTTTCAAAGCAATCAGTAGTATCCCCTTTAACCGCCCTCAGCATGGTCTTTAACATGGTAGGACTAATGGACTTCTTCTGATCTGGCCGGTCAAGCTGCTTGTGCAGCAACCCTTCAAAGCCTTACTGATAATAGAACTCTTGGACACATTAGCTTGGTTGTGTAATCTGACACAGAAGAAAATGCCTGCCAAGGAAACTGCCATTGTCATCTTGGACTTACCGTGCTGATACTTAACCCAAATAAAGCACAGCATATACTGGTGCAACCATTTACCTTGACTGACGCATGCTTAAGTGAAACAAGGACAACTCCCGCCAGTATGCTCTATACCTCTCCAGCGTGTGAAGAGTGACTGACAACTCCATGAGACACTCTATGTCGGGATGACAATGTGCCAGACATAAACAGGACAAGGCATACCGATTAGTGTTATTCTCTACCCCAGTAACGTGCTTACCTTGGAAACGAAAATATAAAATTGCAAGCTTCGCAAAACTAACCACCATAAGAGACCAGTAACAGGAAGAGATGATGCAGTCTGCTTGTTAATGGCCTGCATGATAGTGGGCAATGGGAACACCCAAAGTAATCAGCGGTACCCATATGACCGGAACCCACCTCAACATACTTTAGGAGGAAATAACTAAAACGTTCAAAAAATTTGCAGGAGATAGCGCAGGCAGGCTCCTATCAAAATATAACTCATTGCCAAATTTGAATTCCAAGAATGGAAACAAAGCGGGGTGCAGTGGAAGGAGGTGGAAAGTGGATTCACTATCCACCTTTGCCATCAGGGACCAAAAGCACAAACCATCTTCAACTCCAACTCAAATGACTTATACACTACCCTACACAAACTATCATCGATGGTGTTGTCACTGACCCTGCTTTCGGAAAGAAAATATGCTAGATCAATCTGAACTTCCCTGAAGTTTTCTTAGGGCAATTGGCCGTTGTACTTTGCCATAAATTTCTCATTATAAGCCAGCCAAATGCGGGTGACCCCAACGCACTTCCCACCCTCCAGAGTACCATTTTCAACAAAAGGCCAGATTCATCAAGACAGGCAATCTAAGTGCAACGCGCGTTTATTATAAAATGCATGTAAACCGGCTCGGAGTACTCCAGAATTGAACAAGGAATGGATCTGAAGATACGTGCACTGATGAAGTCATATGCAGGTCTGCTCTGCTCTACTACATAAGACACTTCAAGATACGTCCAATGCCTGCGTGGAACATACATTCACAAAAGAATGCACAGAAAAAAAATAACTATTAAATTAATGTTACTTGTTAATAATATAAGCATTAATGACAAAATAGTTAAAAACATTTTTTTTATGAAATACATTTATTTGGATGCAATTATTGTCTACGGAACATAAAATAAATTTTTACAGTTGCTACTGATTGTAAACACATGTTATAGCATGCATACAAAACTGTCATCACCAATACTCAGGACTTAGACTAGTCCTGTAGCTGGAGCAGAAGAAAAACAAGTAACTTTGAGATTGCCAAAGCTTGATACGGAGGTGGCTGCGTGTGCTGAGTTTGGCATGCTAATAACTGTACAGTGACTATGGACGTACGCCCCTTCCCCGCCCCGTTCACTCCTGTAGGCTGTAGTAAGTGTGCTTTGCGGATGAAGATGCAGTGAACATTGCTGCGCTCACTGCCACCTTTCCTGGTTCTGGGCAGTGATTTTGCATACGATAAGCACAAAATAGGCAGATACATGCCTTGATGAGTCAGACCTAAAGGGGAGGGGTAGTGGCTGGACTCAGGGAGTCAAAACAGGAAACTTACTTACTCATGTGTCCATGAGTAAGATGGAGGGAAAGGCCTAGCATGCAGCATGAAGGCGGCTGCATAGCAGAGCCAAGCACTATGTTTTTTAACTGGGAATCGCAGGTACCCTAGGGGACTGCTGAAAGGAAATGAACCTCTGCCCTGGGGACCCTACTAGGTACAATGACTGGGCACCAAATCCTAGGTGGGTGGGACTGGAGAATTTCTCACCAGGGACCATTGGCGTAAATACAGTAGCTGGTGAAACCCCAGGCCAAAGAAGTGCTGCTTATTCTTTCCAACTCGACCAAGACAAGAGAGGGAGATCTACATACACTACTCCAAACTGTAGGGGACAGACATTGTACTTGTTAGGGCTAACAGCTAATTAGATACACTTTTAGAACAAAACAGGATAGAGATCTTCACCTATAGCAGCAGCCTTTCCCATAGAACTATGTTCAGAGATACTTTGATGCCCCCAGGACTTCACTTTAGAGTAGTAAAAGTTTATCAGTGGTAATAGTAGCGCAAGGTGGAGGATAACTGGAAAACAAGAGGCAGATTCCAGAGACAGTCCAAAGGCCATTGGTCAGTAGCGAGCAGGATAGCCAAGGGACAGGTCAGAGGTCAGGGAAGGTTGCAAACACGGGTAATCCAAAAGGCAAGCAGAGGCCAAGGGCATGCAGTGGTCAAGCAAGGTCCAAAGCAAGCCAAGGGTCGCTACAGGTAATCAGGTCAAAGATAGCAGAGTATACACAGGACAGAGCAAGTCTGCAAGGCACAGTAAACTGAATGCTATGACCGCCAGGTAGGCTAAGCCCTCTCTGCCTTTTAAACACACAGAAGCCAATGAACCAAGAGCAGCCACAGGAGCACCAATCAGCCTCAGGAGGCTGTAATTAGTGCAGGAGAGGATGTGAACGTGCATCCGGCTGTCAAAGTACCCGGGCCGTGGCACTGATTGGCAAGAGCATCCAGACTCTTGCCCTGGTGACGGTGGGGACGAAGGCGAGGAAGTGATGTCCCGGCTGTCAGGCAGCAGCCAGGATATGCTTCACTACACAACAGTATGACTGACATACAAAGGCACCCAACAGCAAAGAAGGGATGTTTGGGGTGGGCAACTGGACGAAGGCAAAAGAGGAAGATCACCGGCCCAGCAAGTCAATTTATATTGTTAGGTAATCTTCCACAATGTCATACCATGGAACTAACCTAGCCAACCTGCCATGCCCACTTAACCACATCAGGGAAAGGAGCCATTTGTGGTTTGAATACAAACCTTAGCATTTCAATTTCCCTCGGGCTGATGATATCCCTCAGTTGGAATTGACAGAATTTCCCAGCAGACTTTTATGCACCTCAGAATCTACATTTCCTAAATATAGTTTAAATGTTTATTTTTGTGAGAGGTCAACCATCTTATCTTACAAATAACAAGACTTAGTACGCAGATGGTAATACTTTAATAAATGTGTGGTTAAACATGATGTTATTTTTGCAAATTCTACAATATGATCCATTGCAGAAATATAATACCTTCATGGAAGCAGAGTATAATAAGTGCAGTATAAATTGTTTTTCATGATACTAGCTGAACTGGACTCTATTATCGTTTGGGCTTGTTTAATGTTTTATTGAATAGTTTGCAGCCTCGGGCCTGGGAACATTAAATGCCTTTGTCAAGGTCACGCTTAGTTAGTTGCTGGCAGTGGAAAGGGAGATTAGAATGTCAGGTTTAATATCAAATGTAAAAAAAATAATATATTGAAAATACCTGTAGGCTAAATAGGATTATTTGTATAATAACTCATTGACATTTTAGTCATAAATACATCGCAATCAAAATAGTTTGTTTGATTAATATGAATTTTAAATTGACAGATGGGAAGTGGATATAGCTTACAGGGTTTGGCTTTTCCTACAAATAGGGTGATTTGGAAGGTGACTCTGAGTTTGCGATGCAGTTATGAGTGGTGTCGCACAGGTGCTGGAACAATGGCGGGTTGCCTGCTAGAATAGCCCTGACATTCATAATGCTCACAGGAGTGCTTGAAGTAAATGGGGAAGACTCATTCACTGTAACACTGCATTTGCTCAGCATGGAGTGTTTTCTGCCAGTCTTCTCCCCCCTGTCAGCCATGTATGCAGAATACAGTGGAGTGTGTGACATCCTGTTCAAAGGGGACTCATCCATCCACTCTAAACATAATGGGCCAGATTCATAAACGAACGCAAATGCCGATACATGCCGCATTTAGCTTAAAATTGCTCTGCGTATGCCCAGCACCAGACTGTACGCCACAGAAGGCAAGAGTGTGTACTTTAGCTTTGAACACAAAGGACCCTACAACAGCCTATGATCTCATGGCCGGAACGGGGGAGGGAAGGGGGTTATGCATGTAGGCAATGTACAGTAAAGGTGATCACAAGCAGATGCTGGCGATTCAGGCTTGGGTGCACACAGAAGTACAATCCTTTTCAGACTTTTCAGGTTTGTACCTGTTCAAGGTCAGGTGTAACTAATGGATGATAGTGATGACCAAACACCAGAGGCGTAATTTAAAATTCTAGCGCCTGGGGCGAGAAAGACAAATGCCGCCACCCTAGCCCTCAATTTTAACCAAATTAACCTAAAATATTCCGAAATTGCGCCCCCCCCTTCAGCTTTGCCCCCTGGGCGGTCGCCCCTGTCGCACAGCCCCAGTTACAGCCCTGCCAAACACATTTAATGGAATTTACAAACTTGTCATCTAATGAGATGAGAGAGTTTTCTAATGGGATTCATATACTAAATAGGTGAATTCCTTATTATTTGAAAATCAGTGCATACTTTAAGCCAAGGGTCAGTAACAGGAAATCAATTAGGAGTTTTCAGACAATACAAAGCAGGTCAGCAATCAACAGGGAAAAACACTATAACAGGCTAAGCCTTCCCTGCCTTATATACAGAAATGGACCAATGGCAGCCGAAGGCCTCAGCTCTATAATTATTGCCAGGAGAAAAACGAATTAATCAGAACCCCCCTGCGCACACGCCCACCTGTCAGCTGTAGCGGGGATGCAGACCAGCCGAGCTGCGGCATCTTGTAACACATACATTTGTACTGCAGGTCTCTGTTTAAAAGGTTTTTTTTTTTTAAAGAACTTTTCATTTTGTTTAATAAACTTCATGTCATGTTTTATAATCATTTTATTTTTTTTATTTTACAGAAACTTTGTAATTAACATGAATCAATCTTTTTTTAGTTGTAAGTATGTCTATAATATATAATGTCAAAAAAGACCTTTTCCCACCCCCCCGAACAATCCCTTTCCCCAACAATCCCTTTGCCCACCCCCAATCCCTTTCCCCACCTCCGAACAATCCCTCTCCCCACCCCTGACCAATTCATTTCCTCACCCTGGGATGAAGGGTTTGTGGTACTATCATCCTGGGTAGGACCCCTAATTGTCATGGAGGTGCCTCGAGCCCCAATCGGTGGAGCAGGAGGAGGCAGGGACATCCCAAGCCCTTGCAGAAGAATATAAGCATCTTGATTTAATAATCTAGTATTGTATTATATTATTTTGCTTTGCAGCATAAATGTCTTGCTTAACTAAATGTGTCTTCTGCAGGTGTTTGACATCATGGGCCTAATAAGTGTTTGTTGCCAAGCAACCCCTCCCCTCCAAAATATCTGCATGTGCCTTCAGAATGCATTCCTCGGGCTAGTACTGTGTTCAGAATAAGAAGAACCTTGCAGAGAATTTCTCTTAATGCAGCACCCCTGAACTCTACTCAGCTAGAGAAATGTGAAAACAAACTACACCCATACAGCTAAGACATATTTACAAAATGTCATAGTATTGTGGTTTTAAAATGTTTTTATTCTTTTTTTTTTCAGGTGGCAAAAAAAAACACCTGTAATTTCATTTTATTTTCTTGTTCTCAAAAGTTTATTTTTATTTTTTTTATTATAAAAAATGTATTTAAAGAAAAACTTTGTGTGTGTGTTATGATTTCTATAAACAAATGTATAACAATGTGATATCATGCAATTACACTTTGCAACAGTAAAGGTCAATGTGGTAATGCATCATACTAAGGGTTAATATGCAGGGTTAGTATGGCAATTATTTCATGAAATATAAGTGTATAACGTAATATTTGCTCTGGTCTACAAACTTTCAAGCGTTCTCTGAAAACCCACCTCTTCAGACAAGCTTATAATATTCCTCAACCACTCTCTACATTAACCTATTACCGCTCGTTGCACAATTTCACACAAGACAACTACCCCCTGACCAACATTGTTGTGTGACAGGAACATTTAGCTTATGAGTCACTTTTACCTTTGCAGTCTGGCTGGACCGAAAAGCAAAATGTAGACTTAACCTCATGTATCAAACTCCCATTGTCCCATAGATTGTAAGCTTGTGAGCAGGGCCTTCTCACCTCTCTGTCTGTTTTACCCAGTTTGTTTATTAGTTTACTGTGTTTGTCCCCAATTGTAAAGCGCTACGTAATATGTTGGCGCTATATAAATAAATGATGATGATGATTGCACGCCTGTCCGTCCCTCTGTCAATCCGTTATACAAATGCAAGTAGTGCAAAAAGGCATGTCTGCTTGTGAATCAGATAGAGGATTAAATAAAAACCCACTGCTAGGTGCAATTAGTTTTATGTTATGTTTATGTTATACATGCTCAACCTTGAATACGGGCGTGCGTATACCCAATGTACGTACATTTTAAAAAACAAAGCACATTACATTCAGTTTGCGTTCCTTGATAAATCAGGCCCAAAGCATTACTGCAGAGATCAGCATTGCATTTGGGGGCTGATCATCGGAAATCAGTCCCCTCTGAGTGCTGAACATGTCTACAGTGAAAATGTCTACACCAAAATGTCAGCGATCATAAGGTCTACACAGTTATAAGGTCAACAGTCAAAATGTCGACATAAATGACTAAACTTAAAATGGCACTACATGAAATAAAAAAGCGCGCCCTTCCCCCAGACAGCTTAACCGACCCTAGTGCTGCCAGCCTAAAAATAAATAGTAAAACAGCACTGAAACTGATCCAAATAGAGAGAAACCAGAAACGATGCTAAAGAGTAAAATAATGGTTACTAAAAGTGAATAACAATAATAATAATCAAAAATGATGATATAACACCAATTTATACTGATAAAAAGTGCACATTAATATTAAAATGCAAAATGTGCTTGCTGGCTTTATTAATTTTCTTGTCCCAATATAACTGATCAATTGAAGACTGGTATGATGAAAAGATAATTGATATGCTTATATTGTTGATTCAATCTCCTCAGAGGATGATAAAATGCTTGTATAAATAATTAGATATTGATCCTGATAACCTCCATGTAACTAATAAGGATGGTCTTTGTTAAATCCAACACTAGGCAGTTCCATATAATCAACAGCACTTAATATCCAGGGAGAAGAATCAAGCTTCCTAGGGAATCCAGCACTGTGCTGACCAGCCTGGCACTGGTTTGGCATTATGGCTGAGCCTAGTGCTGGTACTAGTAAAATTGGGGGGGGGGCAAAAAGAGTCGGGTCCCCCCAATTTTACTAATACCAGTACTAGGCTTTGCCTTAGTGCTTTGTGCTTTGCCATCTGGGGTTCTCCTGCCATAATGCCAAACCAGTCCCAGGCTGGTCAGCATGGTGCTCGATTCCCTAGGGAGAATGGGTTTGTGTTAAATGCAGACCTTTCTCCCCTAGGTGTCCCCGGCCCATGCTGATAGCACTAGGGCTCTTCCCACACACCTGGGCGTGGGCGTGGGGTAATAATAATAATAATAATGCATTGATAGTAAAAATGCATTTTGTCCCCGGTACACTACAGGTCCCAGCATGCCCATGTTGCCATTAAGTGTTTGGACATGCTGGTGCTTATAGAACTACAAGCACTAGCATGCCAAAGGCTGCAAGGTCATGCTGGCACTTGGGGAACTACAAATTCCAGCATGCCCTGGCACCTAGAGCCCACTGGGACATGTAGTGCACCAAGGAAAAATGTAAATAAAACACAGATACCAGTGTAAAAAGTATTTTAATTGAATTAAAAACATCCTTACACTACCCTCATTCACCCTCTTTATTTCTCACCTAGATCCAATGTCTTCCTCTATAATAAATTGATGGATCTTTGGCAAAAAGAAAACAACCTCCTAATACATGATGCAAGACTATCTCCTAAGAGCTCCGCCGCAAAATGAGCTTAGGGGCAGTAGTCATATTTATAACATGGGGATTTCCCATGGCTTGAACTCAAGGCTTGAGTGAGATATTTTGACTGTCCACTTTACAACCCTGTAGACATTATGACTGTCAACAATTTGGTGTAGACATTTTCACTGTCTACTTTTTAACTAGAACACTAGCACAAGGGGATGTAGTGCCAGGTTCCACTCTGAGCACTTTTGTATTTTGCACTCTAGAACCCCGTTTTGAAGGCATTTTAGAACGCACTAAGGGTATGTGACAGTGGTCATATACAAAGGGGCATTACGTCCCACATAACGCACAGAGAGAAGAACGAGGAAATCAATTCAGCACTGCTATTACCTAATAGAGAATTACATTTGCAGCACAACTGATTATTTAAATAACGCTATAGCACTACTTAAATAATCATCTCTGTGCATGTGTAAAGCTTGTTAAGTAATGGTAGTGCCTTACTTAACACCTTCAGTAATATTCAAAGTTTAAATAAGAAACGTGACTTAGGGTAGCTAATTTGTACCCAGCATGGCTACTAACTATGTCTCTTTAACATCCCTTACTTAGATCGGTGCCCTTAAAGTCTGTATTAAAGGAATAGAGAATCTGGGGCTTTGAGCGCTAGTTGGCTTCTAGTCAACAGTTTTTCTCTGACTTGGCCTTGCAATAAAATATTTATCATGATGATTTCCATTTTCATGCATAATACAGCTAATACATTTCAAGCAGCCAATTTTTATCAGCATTTGCTACTGTAATTTTCTTCACTTAATTCCGATTTTCCAACCCTGGCAAATATTGTTTACTTATAAATTCATAAAAATTTACTGAAATATAGTGTTGATTACTGACAGCTTGTCATAACAAAGTTATGATACCATTTCATCAAATGTGAAAGTATATTGAGAAGGGGATCAGGGATAATTAAAAGGACATTTATATACCCTCTGAGTCTCAAAATCATTGTTCCTTTTAATTCTTTAAGCAATATAGTAGTGTCAGGAAGATATCAGATTTTTACTGTTCTCTAGTTTTATCTTACTGACCTATCCAAACTCCTCTATGTTTTTACTGACTGTCAGCTCTAACATCTTGGCGAATAATTTACTGAAGGTTATGTGCGGATCATGCTTCATCATCCTCACATTATAATATATGTATTGATGAAGGACGGTGGAAGTGGATCACATGGCATGTTGTTAATATACAGCAAGGTCATGCCATTTACCATTACGTAGACCGGTGGTAGCCTCTTCACCGATGCTGGTAAATCCGACACTGAGGACACCTACAAAAGAAAACCGATTTGAGAAGACAACGACAAGAATATACACAGACTTAACTGATCAGCGACTGTCAAGATATCCGTAAAGCAGGACACTGACAGGAGGTTCTTCTGAATGCACAGGTGTCCAACAGTAGTGCCTTACATCAGTGCGCGCTCAGTGAATTTTTATTTAAAGCGCCAATGTCGGGACCATGCAGGTTAACTGTTAAGAGAGGGATCCCGACATTGCCGCTTTAAATAAAAATTAATTTTGTTGCGCACTGACGTCAGGCACTACTGCCGGACACCTGTGCATTCGGAAGAACCTCCTGTCAGTGTCCTGCTACGATCGGATATCTGGACAGTCGCTGATCAGGTAAGTCTGTGTATAGTCTTGTACATAGAACGCACTCACATCAGTCCCTGCCCCATTGGGGCTTACAGTCTAAATTCTCTAACACATCTATGAATTGTAGCCAGGGCATTTTTCATGCCAAGTAACATTACAGCAAAACTTTAAAGATAAAACGAAGCTATGAATGCTGACTCATCTTGTCTAATCTTTCTGGGGTATCTGTCAATTATCCTTGCTTTAATCCAGGGTTGACACAAAGCAGAATATACTTATCTAACAACTCATCTACCTGGGTATGGGTAAGGTTGATAACAGTCACCTCATTGTCATATAAACTTTTATTAAAAAAAGGTATATAAAAATTATTACTCAGACAGCCCTAGTGAAATCACTTGATGTTACCCAAATATAATACATCAATTGAAAACATATACTAAACCAACCTAACTTAGGTTCTTCTCTCTGTAACATTCATGTTAAAATCCTTTCATCCTGAATTGAAGCAATTGCTTTAGTTTTAAGTCATTTTTTAGTATTTAGTAATTAGATATTCTTAAAATCTTTGGGAGTAGAAACAAAAGTTTTCATAGAATTCTGGATTTAGGTGGACATCATAAAAATTTGTTTAAAGCATGGATGCTACTCGAATGTAGTGGGTCACTATGCATATTGTATATTAACAGTTGCCTTAGCAGAAGCTCAATCGTCAGGTTTCAGCCGTATACTTAGCCGTAATGATTGCTCAGATTATAAGAGGCATCAGAACTCAGCCACATTTAGAATTTTACTCCTCAGGCAAGTCCATCAGCGTGTGCAGCTCATGAAGTTTCAACCTGCTTCAGGCAAACACATACGCTCGTTTCTGAGAATTCAGCATTGATCCATTTGAGATGAGCACCTGTCTTCAGCAAGATTCTCACAAGTTATCTGTCACCAAGTCCTAGTGGCTTCTCCGCCATCAACTCACAATTTCATCAGAGAAATTGGTTCACATTCAGCTCTGGGACTATTTACAGTTACTCTGGCCTATCAGATGTTTTAATGGCAGCAGGTATAATAAAACATCCACATTATCATAAATATTTAGGAGCAGAATACTAGTCCAGTCGATCTTTTAACACAATAAGCTGTTTTAGATTTTTTGCTGAGAGAGCTCCCCAATTATAGGCTTACATTGTGGGGAGCAGGGGCAAACTCAGGATTTGTAGACGGGTGTTTCCACACCACGCCGCCAGAGGGCGTGACCAGCATGCATGGGGGCGTGGCTATGATTTTAGACAGTGCTTGACTCCTCTCCAACTCTTCCTATCCGCATAATATACATGGGCAATGCTGCGTGCACTACTGTTAGGTGCACGCAGCTCTCCCTTTTCAAGCAGAGCTGTGTGAAGCAGGGGCAGGGTCCAGCCACCTCAATTTTATAGTGCCCCAGGCTTGGAGGGGGTTTCCAGGCACTAGGAACCCCCCCCCCCCTCCGTTTGCCAATGGGGAGGTAGTCTATTCCCTGGCATACATCGTAGGGGCCTATGTATCTCTTCACATCAAGAGATATGCCAGACTAGAAGAAACACCTTAACCTGGAGATGGTTTTCCTGTTACCCATAAGTCCCACTAGGCAGTGGTCGAAGTGGAAATTCTGAAGTGGTGGTATGTAAATTTAGAAGTGAGTGAAAGTTGATAGTTTTGAAATAAAAGCAGTAGGAACAATGGTGGTATAGCATACCACCATGAACCTCTACCATGAACCAGTTGACTTTCACCACTAGGGGTATGCACTAGTGCCTAGGTTCCCAAACTGTGGGGTGCCGCGGCGCTGTCACATGGGTGCCGTGGACAGGAAGAAGAAGAAAAACATAAAAAAAGAAAAACTTACCAATCCGGCGTTGCCTGGGACTCAGCAACCTCCTACCTCCTCACTTCTCACTAAATGCCGGGTGTGACGTCATCACACCCGACATATTCATAGACATGACGGAACAGAGCGAGGATGAAGAGGGGCAGATCGAGGATGCAGAGGGGGCACAGCACTAATGCAGTGGAGGCACAGAGTGTGTGGATGCAGGGGGCTTCAGAGTGTGTGGATGCAGGGGGCTTCAGATTGTGTGGATGCAGGGGGCACAGAGTGTGTGGATGCAGGGGGCACAAAGTGTGTGGATGCAGGGGGCACAGAGTGTGTGGATCCGGTAATTATTTTGGAGGAGTGCCTTGAAAAAATTATGGAGACTCTAAGGGTGGTGCAAACTGCAAAAGTTTGGGAACCACTGCACTAGTGCCAAGAGTCGTTCTCTGTACTTTCAGAGTAGCAGCAATTGCTGAGTGGCAGTCCATGGTTCCTGTGGGGGTTTAGCTGCAGCTATGTGGTATAATAAATCCTTCTCCCATGTCATTTGAACCTGTGGAAATCAGCTAAGGCGGGGCAGGGAAGAGTCTCAGTCATGGGGTATCTGACTGCCTCTCCACCATCTCCTCCTGGATGTCCGAGCGCTTTCTCAAAATCAATATCTCTAAAACTGAACTCATTGTCTTTCCTCCACTCAGACTCCCATCCCACCATGACCTCTCTATTGTCGTCAATAACACCACCATCTCCTCTGTCACCCAACTCGCTGCCTGGGTGTCACCCTCGACTCCTCTCTCTCTTTTGCCCCCCAGATTCATTCCCTTGCCCAAGCCTGTCGCTTCCAACTACGCAACATCTCCCGCATCCGTCCTTTTCTCTCTCAGGATGCCGCCAAAACTATCATCCATGCACTCATCATCTCCCGCCTGAATTATTGTAACCTCCTCCTCACTGGCCTCCCCCACTCCCGTCTCTCCCCCCTTCGCTCTATACTCAATGCGGCCGCAAGACTCATCTTCCTCTCACGCCGCTCCTCCTCTGCCTCCCCTCTCTGCCTTGCCTTACACTGACTCCCCTTCCCCTACAGAATCCTTTTCAAACTCCTCACCACCACTTACAAGGCTCTCTCCAACTCTACTGCCCCTTATATCTCTAACCTACTCTCCATTCACACTCCTGCCCGCTCCCTGCGCTCGGCCAACGACCGCCGCCTCTCCTCCACTCTTATCACCTCTTCCCACTCCAGAATCCAAGGCTTTTCCCGTGCAGCCCCCCTTCTCTGGAACGACCTCCCTCGTTCCATCCGTCTCTCTCCTACTCTGTGCTCCTTCAAACATGCACTCAAAACTCACCTCTTCCTCAAAGCCTACCAACCATCTACTTAACCCCCATCTCCTCCCTTTAGCTCGTCCTCCCTTCTCTCCTCTTGCCTCAACCAACTCCTCTTGTGCCTGGTCTGTTTACCCTCCCTTAGGATGTAAGCTTGTATGAGCATGGCCCCCTCCCCTCCTGTCTCCATACCTGTTCTTCCACTCCGTTTTTCTGCATATGACTGGCCGGAGTTTCTGAAGTATTGGTACTTTTTGTTCATTGTTCTGTATGGTTTCACCCTGTATATTCTACTGTTAGTACTGTGTGCGGCGCTGCGGATACCTTGTGGCGCCTAACAAATAAATGATAATAATAATAATGACAGAGCGGCTTACTACTGGTGTGATGCCATGGTTGTCAGACACAAAACAGGGTCTGGCTTGGGAGTTGCCATGTGTTCTGCAATGGGAGTGGGTGGCAGATACCCCACCCTGGGGCACTAAAGTGGGATCCAAGATCCTGTCTCCCAATGGTATACAGCTACTAGTTTGAAGCGAGTTTACATATTTTCGCTTCTGTCGGTCAGGCAACTGCTCTTGATGATATACCCATGCATCCAGGGGGTCAGAACTCTCCCAACATTCCAATTCCCCACCAGATGATCCTCACAAAGGATATAATGCACTTGTAGTGCCTGCTATGTGCCACCATACAATAAGTAGGGCCTGATTCATCAATGCAGATATCTGTAGATTTTGTGCATGTAGTATGCAAATGTACTTGGAAAGAGTTTTCAGGACAGTCGGGAACCTTGTCAGCGATTGGTGTAGGAGGCTACTTCCTGAAAATGAGGAAATGATGATGTTCATCAAAATGAACTACAATTTCCATGAGGAAGGCCTTTACCGGCAATTACATCAGAGTACAGAGACTTCTGTAATGGTGGATTCCAGCGGGGATGAATTAGTATTGTGTGAGGATGATGTACACACTGATGAGGGTGAGGTTGAGGGTAAGGATGATGACAGTGTAGATTGTAAGTGGTGGGACCTAGCTGAGAGAAGGAAGCTAGCTGATGCTGAAATACTTATTAATATTTTGGGTATAATGGCATTGTTGGTAATGTTATGTTTTTCTACAGTTAACTTTTACGTTTATTAGAGAGGTGTTTTTTTCTTTAAAAAGGTAAAAGCTTTTTTTTACATTTTTATTTTTCACTTTCTATTTACAGAGGCTTCTGTAATGATGGATTTCAGCGGGGATGAATTAATATTGTGTAAGGATGATGTACACACTGATAAGGGTGTGGATGAGTATGAAGATTATGACAACAGCATCTTGCCACTGTAGAGTTCATTGACAGTACTGTAAGTTTAGCTGCCTTAAACCCATTGTTAGCTTTTTTTGTGGGGGCCCAAACAAACCATGCAATTCAGCCCCAAAAGTGGCGCTCCTTGTCGCTGAAGTGCTTGGCTTGTTAAACTGTACATGGGAGCACAATTCCATCTTGCACCACTTGTTTTTCCTGACACTGCTGTGTGGCAATGTTTCCTAGATGTGCTGTGAACTGCCGTGTGCTTGTCTCGGTGCTCTGTTGCTTAGCATCCAATCAGCTCACTGCAGTCTTTGATCGACTCTGGATGAAAATAATATTGTGACCTGTGAGGTGGTCAAAATTGACTGGAAATGACTAGTAATTAGTGTAATGGAGGTTAATAATAATGTAAGAACAAAAAAAGAGCAAAATTATGTGACTTTAGCCTAATTTAGCATTTTTTCTAAAAAATTACAGATCCAAAACCAAAGCCAAAACCAAAACACGGGGGTCAGTGAACAGCTCTAGTTTTTAAACAAACTCACATTGCGCTCAGAATGCGTGCCTTGATGAATCATGTTTACATGTCTATATCAATGTGGGTAAATATATTTAATGATTTATATAATAGTATAAAGCAGTTTTTCCTTAAGCCATTCATGACACAGATATCTTTCTGAGTGCCCCTCACCCACAGGCAAACTGGGAAAGTATACTTGAAATGTGATCTCTTAAGACTAATTGGCTTTTTCTCCTCAGCCCTGCAATGCACTCCTGTAATAAGTCTACGGGAGCAAATGTGATATACAGGCCTGCACTGTGAAGCAATTCAATGACTTCATGACTTTGTGGTGGACGCAGATTTAGAGGGTGAATGGGTAAGTGCATATGTGTCTCTATAGTTGTCACCCTTTGCAGTAATTACAATGCACTTTCCCCAGTGTTGTCCATTGGAGCCTGCTGGCACTTGTCATCTTCACAACTAATTAACACAGGAGTACTAAAACTTGTATCAGAGCAGAACTTTACAACATTTTAACTTATTCTATTAATTAGTGAAATGAATAAACCATTAATTTCAATAGCAATAGACAGAACTGAAAATATGTTCTATCAAATTGTTGCATGTTTCTTTTATTTGGTGGCTATACCAAAGGCTTTTAATAGATACTGTGAGAGCCAGGACCGGCAATAGCAAACATCCCCCCTAACCTAATCCAGTGTGGATGTTGTTGGCGACCTGTGAAAGAGAAGCCTGAGAATGCAAAGATCTCTTTATATGGATGCAGCAAGAGAATGAGAGCTGTAGTTTGCTCTGCAGGAACCGATGGCAGAAATGCAGCAGTATAATGCAGGAGAAATGGTGGTCATGGCCCAGTGGATAACCTGCTGTGAGAGCAATTCATCTCTGACTTCCTCAACATGGCATGGTAGCAGCCGATGCTGAACCAGATAGTCACCAATGCGACACAGACGTTTCCGCAAAGGACTGATGCCATAGCAAAAGAGTGAGATGACAACTTGAGTTCCTATACTTTGTCCCAGCAGTGGGCCTGGACCTTGGCTAAGTACATCAGAGTAGAGCCAAAACACTCTGCAGAGTTGCATGAAGGATCTCAAGGATTCACTTTCAGTGATGAAGGAAGAAAAAAAAAACAACTGAAACAGGAGAGGACTTCATACCAAGAAGAAGGAGTAATGGTGGTATTAAAGTAATTCTATCGTTTTCAAATAAGCATTGCATAGGCAATTGTATTGTGTTTCCAAGGCACAAAGTAATTTATTTTAGCAGATGCAAAATTTAACAACTCAATACATGATTATAATACAGTACAGCCAATACCAAAAAGAAATAAATACATACCGCGCTCGCTGCGCTCCCACCGGTACCTGTGGACAGTATTTCACTCCAGAATACTGGGGTCAGAGAATGGCTGATGCCAGTGGGAGCACAGCTATATTATATACACTCAGTGTTACAGAGACAACAATGCAGATGACGTGGCTTGCTTCTATTGGTCCAGGTATCAGAAAGGTCCAGAGTGCTGCAGGTCATAGGCTAGTTCAAACAACCCCCTCAAAGGCTGAGGGTCAACATTCCAGATGATTCTCCATCCCAGAAACCACTTACAACTAGCCCATTAGCATTTTACAGTTTGGTATCACTCTGAAAATGTATTCCCTAACATCAATAACTAGTGTATGCAATATGCGATCTCTTTGGCGAATGAACCGGACAGCTGCTGATGAATAGGGGATTAAAATGATATCAGACATGACACATTTCCTATAACCTGAACCTTAAATAACACTGACGTGTACATATAATCATAATATATAAACTAATAATAAACTAAATACTATCTGCTCATAAATCACTGTGGAATGGAATCCATATAAATATGAAATATAAATATATAACTAAACAATGTAGTGCGAGTGTGTGCGTGCGTATTTCACCATGCCATCGCAGTATGCCACGTGTAGCGTGGCATACTGAGTGCAATCGCACGATAAAACAATATTAACCAATATACTTTTGTTCATCCAATTATACGACTTCGACAATGGTGGCCCCCGAATACAAAATGAGGAGAGGAGATGCTGGAGATGCAAGCAGCTTAGACACTTCGCACGTCATTGTAATATTGTGCCAATATCTGTAGGGAGAACATGGTGGTGTGTACAAGCATTCCCTCCTGTAATCATGAACCGATTGAATGTAAGGAAAAACAAATACATATGTGTGGAGTATAAAAAAACTCATGCTTTAGAGTGTAAAAGTTAAAACTTATATTTATAACTGGATGTATGAACATGGAAAATAAAGCAGTGGAGATGTGGTCATGTACTGTTCATAACTAACTTTTTAAAGCTTAATCTAGTAATGAAACATAACTGTACGTGATATGGGTATATCATAAAGTATTTTATATTCCTCTGATTTAACTGCCTCTGGGAAGCACATAGTTGCCTACTCTTCCGGAATGTACAGCAGACTCCCAAATTTCTGGGAGTCCTCCCGGACTCCCAGGAGAGCAAAGCAGCCTCTCTCGTTAGTTAACTAGTGGTGGCGGGGCTTAGCAAGGTGATTCACGCGTCATCGTGGCAAATAACGTGTTCCACTTGGCTACACCCAAAAAAAGACTCCATTCCCAGAAGGGATATTTCAAAAGTTGGCATGTATGGGGAAGCATGGTGGAAAAGTGGCTAGCATTGCTGCCTCACAATGCTGTAATCATGAGTTTGATGACAGGCCAAATCTCTGTGGAGTTTGTATGTTCTTCACCCGTTTGAGTGGGTCTCCTCCGGGTGCTCCAGTTTTCTTGCACTATCCAAAAACATACTGGTGAGTAGAGATGCTCAGGCTCGGTTCCCCGAGAACCGAACACACCCGAACTTAGCAGATCCGAGTACAGCGTGGTACTTTTGCATGCCCTTTGGAATTGAAATCGAGGCAAAAAGTCATTGTTACGTCGTCAGACTTCGCAAGTTTTGGATTCTATAAGTACCGCCCTCCATGGCGATCCAGTGCCATTTCACATAGGGACACAGAAGGGGTAGCACAATTCTTGTCAGTCTCTAGTGTAGCTGGGCAGCGTCATAGGTAGAAAAGAAAGAGGAGGGGTAGCAGTGTTCTTCAAAGTCTCCAGTGACATTCAGGAGAGCTCCATTTCTCCATTGCTAATTGTCATTGGTGAAATAAAAATAATAGGGCTGGCAGGCTTGGTCTTCTAAATCTGCAGTCACAATGTACTGTGTTATTGTCAGGTTTGCACATGAAGAAGTGAGTGGGATCCTGCTGTCTTAACTGGGATTGGCTAGACTCCCCTAGAGGCACGGAGTCTAACAGGGTGGAAGGTATTCTCCAGGGAATCCCGCAAGGGAATTTGGACTTAGCGGCTCCCACCCTGCAGGTCGCGGCCCTCCAGGGAAGTTCCCAGTGTAACAGATGGGAGAACAGATCTAAACAGCATACAGAGAGATACAGTTCAGGTATCAATGGATAATAAACCCATTACCACTTAGAAGTGGAACATAAATGCAAGTTGAATGGAGTACAGGACGCACTGCAGATGATGAACCACGGCAGGGTGCAGAAAGGTAGAAACAATCAACAGAGTTTCGCAATGTAAGCAGAATACATAGTGAGAGTAGACAATAGAGATCAGCGAACTCCGAGTATGCAGCAACGATGACCCACGGCTTACCACAGGGATGTGGAAAGAGTAGCAGCAGTCAGCGGTGTATGCAGAGTAGTTTAGCAGCCGTTGATCACAGCGATACCCCAGATTAACGGAACAAATATGCAGAATAGATATAACGAGAACAAGCAGCTGAACCAGGCCAGGTGTAGACTTGAAGAACCAGCAAAGGATAGGTGAAAGGAGGAACTTTATAAAGGAGGGATGGCCAATAGTAGAATGACTAAAACTGCAGGTGTAGTAATCATAGATGTAAAGCGTGGCTGACAGCCTGTCCCGAGAAGATTTAATATGAGAATCAGTGCTTTGAGGCTCGGGTGGAGAAACCCATGGAGCGGAGTGTGACAGTTATATAGGTAACATACAAAGAGGAGAGCTCCATTACTCCATTGCTAATTGTCATTAATGAAATAGAAATAATAGGGCTGGCAGGCTTGGCCTTCTAATTCCGCAGTCACATTGTACTGTATTATATAGGTAACACACAAATAGGAAAGGTCCATTACTCTATTGCTAATTGTCATTGCTGAAATACAAATAATAGGGCTGGCAGTATTGTTCTTAATCTGCAGTCACATTATACTGTGTTAACAAAATGGATTTGCAGCAGTATACAGAACACCAGGAGCAGCAAGCTGTTGCTGGCACCAGTCAAAATGATAATAATCCCTCTATGTCATCTGCTAAAATCTTTCTTTAAGTGCATAATGTTTTTAAGTCAGTGAAACAAAAATGTAAAAAACACCTTTTACCTTGTAAAGAAAAAAGACCTGTAATCCAGGCAAGGTTATCTGCAGAAAAAAAAAATTGCCAACATGTCATTCTACACATGCAGTGGCAAGGAAAGAATGAGGCCTTAGCCTTTCTCTATGAGTGCTAGTTCTGTAACTGTCACTGAAGCAAACCTTGTCATTCTGACTCAAAAAGTGGTGTCGAAATACTTTTACATGTAAAAGCCAAGCTGGAAGAAAACAGTAAGGCATTAGAGGAAAATGTATGTTCTAATTCAGAAATGACACAAATCCCTGAGGAGAGTCTATCCACGAGTGCTATGTGTAATCCTGACCTTTCTGATAGTGTACCCATAAAAGAGGCACCTTTCAGCATTTCTGCAGATGTGTGCATGAACAGCCCAAGTGTAGCCGGTGAGACACAAATTGAGGATGCCACTTTGGAATTGCAACAGGATGAGGGGAATATTTCTGTAGCCAACGAGGGCGGTAATGAGGATGTTGATGAGGATGATGTTGTTTGTGTAAGTCCTGCACCAGTGGAAGCAGTTCTTGCACGTGATAAGAAGAAGGGCATTGTCATGTCTGGGCATAAGACCATAAAATCAACCTCCATTTAGGAACCTCATCCATGTTACGCCATTTGAATTGAGTTGATGGCAAGCTGTTGGGAAAATTGGACATTTATGCTAAAAAAAATGACAACAAGCATTCCATCATCACCTAGGTCCCTTCTCTCAGCTAGATCCCGACACCTGCAATCTACACCCACAACATCGTCCTCACCAATATCCTAAGTAACGATCTGAGTTAGTCCTGCATCCAAGTTGCTAAGGCTAGGTGACTCCTCCATTATTCTGGATTCCTCAGAAGAATTGTTGAGCATTAGGCACACTGCTGCTGCTGCTGGAAGTGAATCTTCATCCCAGAAGCAGACCAAGAAGAAGACTACTAGTTTACAACAATTCTTTTAAACAATCCTTTGCAAGAGGAAGCAATTATGAAAGCTGTCACCCAGTCGCAAAAGCGGATCACAGACGCCATGGCGACTATCCTAGTATTACATCTGCGTCCAATATCCACTATTAATGCAGCTGGTTTTAGACAGTTACCTGAGGTCTTCTGTCCCTATTACCAAATTCCATCACGACACCATTTTACTAGAAAAGCTATTCCTCACCTCTACCAGAAGGTTCGTAAAAATGTAATTATTTGGCTACAAAATGCCATTTTACCCACTGTACACTTAACCACAGATATGTGGACAAGCAGAATTGGGCAAACTAAAGATTATATGACTGTGACAGCCCACTGGGCTGGCGATTCGTCTTCAACAGCAGGAATAGCAGCAGCATATACCAAAGTACGTCACATTTTTCAGAGGCAGGCTACTCTGTGTATCACCGGCTTAACTAAGAGGCATACAGCT
Source organism: Mixophyes fleayi (assembly GCF_038048845.1). Classification (NCBI taxonomy): domain Eukaryota; kingdom Metazoa; phylum Chordata; class Amphibia; order Anura; family Limnodynastidae; genus Mixophyes; species Mixophyes fleayi. Next base: position 433,320,170 of record NC_134402.1, on the reverse strand, counting down.
GACAATCTGTTACAAAAGCTAAGGGATGACATTGCAACATAGCTTATCCCGCTTGGACTCTCCTCAGGATATGTCACCAATATTGTGAGAGCATTACAGCTGGGTGAATTCCATCACAGTCTCTGGCAAACTGGCTCAGACTCTGGCGGGTGAGCAAGATGACAGCTCAAGTGTTACGTGACAGGACGACGTCTCCTCCTTCAGTTTCTCGGTCAACTGCTGCTAGGAAAAAACTTAGCTTTCCCAGGAGACCCAGGAATGATGCAGATGACTCAGCAGAACATTTTGACATCTGATCTGGTCTAAAAGAATTGACCAAGAAAGGTGACACCTGTGCTATAAGTCCAGCTGATCCTACTATCAACATCCAAATGATGGTGGAGGATTATTTTAGCGACACCTTAGAAATAGACACATCAGACAGTCCCTTTACATACTGGGAGGAAAAAAGGGAACTTGGAATCCCGTGTACCAGCTTGTTTTGCACTGCCTAAGCTACTCACCGTCCTGTGTGTACTCGGAAAGAGTTTTCAGCACAACCGGGAACCTTGTCAGCGATCGGCGTAAGAGGCTACTTCCTCAAAATGTGGAAAAGATAATGTTCATAAAATTGAACTTCAATTTCCACGAGGAAGGCCTTTCCCGCCAATTACATCAAAATACTGAGACTTCTGTAATGGTGGATTCCAGCGGTGATGAATTAATAATGTGGGATGATGATGTGCAAACTGATGAGGGTGAGGATGAGGCTGAGGATGATGACAACAACATCTTTCCACAGTAGAGTTCATTAAAAGCCCATTGTTAGCTTGTTTTGTGGGGGCCCAATCAAACCAAGCACATCAGACTCAAAAGTGTCACTCCTTGTCGCTGAAGTGCTTGGTTGTTAAAGTGTGCATGTCCTTTTTAAGATCCAACATACGGGTGGCTGGGAGGGCCCAAGGACAATTCCATTTTGCATCACTTTTTCTTTCAGCTACCGCTGTGTGCCAGTGTTACCTACATGTGCTATATACTGTTGTGTGCTTTGCAAAAATCTTAGACACCCATTGATGATGCAGATGATTTAGCACAACATTTTGACATCTGGTATTGTCTACTGTAAAATAATTGACCAGAATTAGTGACACCTCTGCTGTAACTCCACCTGATCCTACTATCAACAATCAACATCCAAAGAATGGTGGAGGATTATTTTTAATTTTTTTTGAACGGTATAAAGACAACAGTTTTAATAACCAAGAACAACGTTGCTTACAGAAGTAATGTAAGCATGGATGTCTAAATAGACGTGTATATGTATTACCTTCCACTTGCTGCCTTTTCATCAGTATTGCACAAAGTGTTTGCAATCTGCACTTTACGCCAAAGGTATCTAACTATTATATATTTTTGGGGAATTGGGGCTGATTCGAAGCTCAGTGATGAACTTGCTTTTTGCTGTGACTTACAATGGCTCTTTTTAGTGCATTGTCTGGCACCCTGGATTGGTCTGGGTCTGATAAAAGCACGCATCCCGGGGGTTCAGCGCTCGTCGCTGTGTATTAGCTGTAGAACTACGAAAGTTATACAAGGAATGGGTGGAGCGATCAAATGAACCATAACTGATTTTATGATCCAAGGACAATTCCATCTTGCACCACTTTTCTTTTCTGCCACTGCTGTGTGGCAATGTTTCCTAGATGTGCTATGAACTGCCATTTGTTTGTGTCATTGCTCTGTCGCTTACCATCCAGCCAGGTCGCTGCAGTCTTTGTTTGAAAGTGTATGAAAATAATATTGTGACCTGTGAGGTGGTCAAAATTGACTGCAAATGACTTGAAATTAGTGTTATTGAGGTTAATAATAATGTACAGGGGGGAAAAAGCAAAAATATGTGATTTTAGCAAAAAAAAAAATAGGGATTTTAGAAGAAAAAACAGGATCAAAACCAAATCCAAAACCAAAACACGCAAGGGCAGTTTTGCCAAAACCAAAACACAAAGTTAATTCAGATCCAAAACCAAAACACGGGGGTCATTGAACATCTCTACTGGTAAGTTAATTGGTTTCAGACAAAACGGATCCTAGTCTGTGTGTGTGGTAGAGAATTTAGATTGTAAGCTCCATAGGGCCAGGGACTGCTCTGAATGACTACATATATTCTGTACAGTGCTGTATAACATGATTGCCGCTATATAAATAAAAGATTATATTAGTAGTAGTAGTGGTAGTAGTATTAATAATAAGTATTTTCCTGTGTACCAGTGGAAACTAGGGATGAGCGCACTCGGATTTATGAAATCCGAGCCCACCCGAACGTTGCGGATCCGAGTCGGATCCGAGACAGATCCGGGTATTGGCGCCAAATTCAAAAGTGAAACTGAGGCTCTGACTCATAATCCCGTTGTCGGATCTCGCGATACTCGGATCCTATAAATTCCCCGCTAGTCGCCGCCATCTTCACTCGGGCATTGATCAGGGTAGAGGGAGGGTGTGTTAGGTGGTCCTCTGTGCTGTTTAGTTCTGTGCTGTTTAGTTCTGTGCTGTTTAGTTCTGTGCTGTGCTGTGCTGTGCTGTGCTGTGCTGTGCTGTGCTGTGCTGTGCTGTGTTCTGCAGTATCAGTCCAGTGGTGCTGTGTGCTGTGCTCTGTCCTTCTGAGGTCAGTGGTGCTGCTGGGTCCTGTGCTGTGTCCTGTTCAGTCCAGTGGTGCTGTGTCCTGTGCTCTGTGCTTCTAAGGGCATAGTTATTTCCCCAATATTCCCCTGTGTTTAAAAAAATAAAAAAAAGTTTTTTTAAAAAATACCAAAAACTACTTTAATTTTTTTTAATTACCACAAAATTTGCACAACCAATCCTGCAGTATAAGCCCATTGGTACTGCAATATTACCAAGTTCACACATTCAGCAGTAAAAGTCCAGTGGTACTGCAATATTACAAAGTTTACACATTCTGCAGTATCAGTCCAGTGGTGCTGTGTAGGGATGTGCACCGGCGACTTTTGAGGTCTCGTGTTTTGTGTTTTGGATCCGGATTTTCGTTATTTTTGAGGTTCGGATTTGTCTCGCAAAACACTTGACGAAAGGTCTCGGTTCGGATTTAAGGTATTGGATTCGGATTTTTTTTGAAAAAAACATAAAAAGTTTAAAAATCAAGTTTTTGGGCTTATTTTCACTCCTAGGCTATTATTAACCTCAATAACATTCAATAACAAGCATTTCCACTAATTTACAGTGTATTCTGAACACCTCACAATATAGTTATTAGTCCAAAACGTTGCAACAAGGTATCTTTCTGGACTGCGTAGAGGAGTGGGTCACCACAATATATATTAAAAACCCTGAACTTTTATGATTCGCACCAATAATTGTACCTGGACTGCGTAGAGGAGTGGGTCACCACAATATATTAAAAACCCTGAACTTTTATGAATCGCACCAATAAATGTACCTGGACTGCGTAGAGGAGTGGGTCACCACAATATATATAATAAGAAAACCATCAACTGGTTTGATTCGCACCAATAAATGTACCTGGACTGCGTAGAGGAGTGGGTCACCACAATATATTAAAAACCCTGAACTTTTATGAATCGCACCAATAAATGTACCTGGACTGCGTAGAGGAGTGGGTCACCACAATATATATAATAAGAAAACCATCAACTTGTTTGATTCGCACCAATAAATGTACCTGGACTGCGTAGAGGAGTGGGTCACCACAATATCTTAAAAACCCTGAACTTTTATGAATCGCACCAATAAATGTACCTGGACTGCGTAGAGGAGTGGGTCACCACAATATATATAATAAGAAAACCATCAACTTGTTTGATTCGCACCAATAAATGTACCTGGACTGCGTAGAGGAGTGGGTCACCACAATATATTAAAAACCCTGAACTTTTATGAATCGCACCAATAAATGTACCTGGACTGCGTAGAGGAGTGGGTCACCACAATATATATAATAAGAAAACCATCAACTGGTTTGATTCGCACCAATAAATGTACCTGGACTGCGTAGAGGAGTGGGTCACCACAATATATTAAAAACCCTGAACTTTTATGAATCGCACCAATAAATGTACCTGGACTGCGTAGAGGAGTGGGTCACCACAATATATATAATAAGAAAACCATCAACTTGTTTGATTCGCACCAATAAATGTACCTGGACTGCGTAGAGGAGTGGGTCACCACAATATCTTAAAAACCCTGAACTTTTATGAATCGCACCAATAAATGTACCTGGACTGCGTAGAGGAGTGGGTCACCACAATATATATAATAAGAAAACCATCAACTTGTTTGATTCGCACCAATAAATGTACCTGGACTGCGTAGAGGAGTGGGTCACCACAATATATTAAAAACCCTGAACTTTTATGAATCGCACCAATAAATGTACCTGGACTGCGTAGAGGAGTGGGTCACCACAATATCTTAAAAACCCTGAACTTTTATGAATCGCACCAATAAATGTACCTGGACTGCGTAGAGGAGTGGGTCACCACAATATATATAATAAGAAAACCATCAACTTGTTTGATTCGCACCAATAAATGTACCTGGACTGCGTAGAGGAGTGGGTCACCACAATATATATAATAAGAAAACCATCAACTTGTTTGATTCGCACCAATAAATGTACCTGGACTGCGTAGAGGAGTGGGCACTGGGCACCACAATAAAATATATAAAAAACCTTCAACAGGTCTGCATTACACTACACATACGGCTGCTCCTCCATCCTCTCCATCATATACATGTTGGAGTTTTAGCATGTGACAACCTCTTGTTTTTGATAATGTCAGTGCATTTTGAATATTTTTCAATTTGCCCCACACCACTGAATGTACTTTATCTATGATACGCATCTATCTATCTTGACTGCGTAGTGTGGTGGCCCCGGTACACAATTTGGTACCGGGGCCACAATAAAATAAATACACCCTCCACGTGTCAGAATTCCACCAAACAAGTATCTGGACTGCGTAGTGGGGTGGCCCCGGTACCCAACTTGATACCGGGGCCACAATAAAATAAATACACCCTCCACGTGTCAGAATTCCACCAAACAAGTATCTGGACTGCGTAGTGGGGTGGCCCCGGTACCCAACTTGATACCGGGGCCACAATAAAATAAATACACCCTCCACGTGTCAGAATTCCACCAAACAAGTATCTGGACTGCATAGTGGGGTGGCCCCGGTACCCAATTTGATACCGGGGCCACAATACCTCCTCAAAACATGCTCCAGACAATTCGTCATTGACAGACCCCAGACAGACAGGGTCGTAGTGTTACTGTTTGACTTTGTAAACCCAAAAAAATGTCCCTGTTGCACTTGCACATAGTCGTGCAATCAAGACTGACTTTTTCATTTAAAGGCACGATCTTTCAAGTGTCAGAAAGAGAGAGAAGACACAGGAGAGGAGAGTTGTAGCTGGGGACCTGGGGTGGAAGCTCCCAGGCTCCCCCAGCATTGCCTGGAAGTCTGAGCGTGGTGACTGAGCCAGGGCAAGGAATGTGTGCCCTGGATGAGGGGGAGAACTCCATGCCACTATAGTGAACCCAAGAGAGAGGGGGACACTGCACATGGAAGAGGCCCTGGAGTGAGGGCTGCTACAAGAGGCATGGTAGCTGTAGTGTCAGATCCTGAGGCTGAGAGTACACAGAGTGACGTGTCAGAGCACAGGAGACATTATCCCCGCAGAGGAGGGATGAGCTGCAGTTGAGAGGTCTGCTGTTGAAATAGGACATGCACACTTTAACAAACCAATCATTTCAGCGACAGGGCCTACCAAACAACTTTGACTGAAATGATTGGTTTGTTTGGGCCCCCACACCAAAAAAGCTATTCATCTCTCCCTGTACAGACTAAACAGGCTCTACTGAGGCAAGATGTCGTCCTCATCCTCAACCTCTGATTCCTCTCCCCCTACAGTGTCTACTTCCTCCTCATCACACATTATCAATTCGTCCCCGCTGGACTCCACAACCACAGGTCCCTCTGTAGTATCTGGAGGGCAGTGCTGTACTTCATTGAGGAATTGATTATTCATTTTTATAAACATCATTTTTTCAACGTTGTGAGGAAGCAACCTCCTTCGCCGCTCACTGACCAGGTTCCCCGCTGCACTAAAAACTCTTTCCGAGTACACACTGGAGGGGGGACAACTCAGGTAAAATAGAGCCAGTTTGTACAGGGGCTTCCAAACTGCCTTTTTTTCCTGCCAGTAACAATATGGACTGTCTGACATGTCTACTTGGATGGTGTCAGCAAAGTAATCATCCACAATTTTTTCTATTGTGACAGCATCCAATGCAGCGAGAGTAGACATGTCTGCAATGGTTGGCAGGTCCTTCAGTCCGGACCAGATGTTATCAGCATCCCCGCCAGTGCCTCTTTTGGGAAAACTGAGCTTTTTCCTCGCAGCCATAGATGTGGAAGAAAATGAGGGTGGAGCTGTTGGCATGTCACGGTCCTCTTCAGAGGACAATCTCCTGACCAGCAGGTCTTTGCACCGCTGTAGATTTGTGTCCGCCGGAAACAGAGACACAACATACGCTTTAAACCGAGGATCGAGCACGGTGGCCAGAATGTATTCCTCTGACTTTAAAAGAGTGACCACCCTCGGATCCTGGCAAAGCGTACGAAGGGCTACATCCACAAGAGCTACATGCTTGCTGTAATCGCAATGGCTTACCAGCTCCTCCCTCACTTTCTCCAGCTGCTTCTGCAACAGCCTGATCAGGGGAATGACCTGACTCAAGCTGGCAGTGTCGGAACTGACTTCTCGTGTGGCAAGTTCAAATGGCTGCAGAACCTTGCACAACACGGAAATCAGTCTCCACTGCGCTTGACTCAGGCGCATCCCCACTCCTTTGCCTATGTCGTAGGTGGCTGTGTAGGCCTGAATGGCCTTTTGCTGCTCCTCCATCCTCTGCAGCATATAGAGGGTGGAGTTCCAGCGCGTCACAACCTCTTGTTTGAGGTGATGGCAGGGCAGGTTCAAGCTTTTCTGATGTGCCTCTAGTCTGCGGTAGGCACTGGCTGAATGCCGAAAGTGTCCAGCAATTTTGCGGGCCACCGCAAGCATCTCCTGCACACCCCTGTCACTCTTGAGGTAATGCTGCACCACCAAATTAATGGTGTGGGCAAAACATGGGACGTGCTGGAAATTGCCCATATTTAATGCCCGCACAATGTTACTGGCATTGTCTGACACCACAAATCCCCATGAGAGTCTAAGTGGGGTAAGCCACTGGGAGATAATTTCCCTCATTTTCTCTAATATGTTGTCAGCGTTGTGCCTCTTATTAAAGCCTGTAATGCACAATGTTGCCTGCCTTTGCATGAGCAGCCATTTTGTAGATGCTGCTACTGATGCAGCTGTTGCTGTTGCTGCGGAAGGGGATGCATCTACCCAGTGGGCTGTCACAGTCATATAGTCCTTCGTTTGCCCAGAACCACTTGTCCACATGTCCGTGGTTAAGTGGACAGTGGGTACAACCGCATTTTTAAGAGCACTGAGGACACTTGATCGTACTTCTCTGTACATTTTTGGTATCGCCTGCCTAGTGAAGTGGAATCTCGAGGGGATTTGGTACCGGGGACACAATACCTCCATCAACCCTCTAAATCCCACTCCACTGATGGCGGACACCGGGCGCACGTCTAACACCAACATTGCAGTTACAGCCGCAGTTATACGCTTTGCAATAGGGTGACTACTATCGTATTTGGTGGTCATGGCAAACGACTGTTGGACGGTCAATTGTTTGGTGAAAGACTTAGCGGTCTTACGACTTCCCCTCTGGGAAGATGACCGACTAACAGCAGCAACAGCAGCAGTGGCAGTAGTAGGCGTACCGCTGCAGGATTCCTCGGATGAATCCCGTATTGAGGAGGACTCAGTCTGGCTGGTGACTTGGGCTGCAGGACTGAATCTGATGGAGATTGTGGAGGAAGTTGACGAGGAGGGTGTTGCTGGTGTGTATCCAACTGGACCACGGGATTTAGGTGTCCCTGTACCGATGAGGGTCCTAGCCCCAGTTCCTGAACTAACCACTGAACTATGAAGGTTATTCAGGTGACGTATAAGGGAGGATGTTCCTAGGTGGGCAAGATCCTTACCCCTGCTTATTTGAGCTTTACATAAGCTACATATTGCCATACATTGGTTGTCTGGATTTGGATAAAAATAACTCCAGACCGAAGAGGTGCATTTTTTGGTCTTCTGACCAGGCATGACGATGGGCTTTTTCATCCCATGGACATCAGCTGTTTCCCCCCCTGGTGCCTCATTTACAATAACCACATCACCATCCTCATCATCAAGTTCCTCCACAGCGCCAGCTACATCATCAATAGCCTCCTCCCGAGCCACCTCTTCCCGTACAGTGATGGGAAGGTCAGGCTTGACAACCACCAACACGCTTGGACTCGCCTTGGGGATTTGTGATAATTTCTCTTTAGAAGGCAGAGTTGTTTGCTGTTTTGTTGCTGACAGCATAACTCTCTTCAATTTTTTGTAGGGGGGGGGAGGAGGAGGAGGGCTAAGATCCGTGGGTGAAGCTGAACCACTAGTCATGAACACGGGCCAGGGCCTAAGCCGTTCCTTGCCACTCCGTGTCGTAAATGGCATATTGGCAACTTTACGTTTCTCCTCAGATGATTTTAAGTTTCTCTTTTTGCTACTTTTTCTTAACTTGGGCTTTTTGGATTTTACATGCCCGGTACTACGAGATTGGGCATCGGGCTTGGAAGACGACGTTGATGGCATTTCATCGTCTATGTCATGACTAGTGGCAGCAGCTTCAGCATTAGGAGGAAGTGGGTCTTGATCTTTCCCTACTTTATCCTCCAAATTTTTGGTCTCCATTATATGTAGCACAAGATACTGCAGAATGTGTGAACTTGGTAATATTGCAGTACCAATGGACTTATAATGCTGGATTGGTTTTGCAAATTTGGTTATAATTATTATATATATTTTTTTTTTTTTAAATTTTTTATTTTTTTTTACTTTTTTTTTATTTTTTACAAACTTGGGAATAATGGGGAAATAACTATGCCCTTAGAAGCACAGAGCACAGGACACAGCACCACTGGACTGAACAGGACACGGCACAGGACCCAGCAGCACTACGGAACTCAGCAGGACAGAGCACAGGACACAGCACCACTGGACTGATACTGCAGAATGTGTAAACTTTGTAATATTGCAGTACCACTGGACTTTTACTGCTGAATGTGTGAACTTGGTAATATTGCAGTACCAATGGACTTATAATGCTGGATTGGTTTTGCAAATTTGGTTATAATTATTATATATATTTTTTTTTTTTTTAATTTTTTATTTTTTTTTACTTTTTTTTTATTTTTTACAAACTTGGGAATAATGGGGAAATAACTATGCCCTTAGAAGCACAGAGCACAGGACACAGCACCACTGGACTGAACAGGACACGGCACAGGACCCAGCAGCACTACGGAACTCAGCAGGACAGAGCACAGGACACAGCACCACTGGACTGATACTGCAGAATGTGTAAACTTTGTAATATTGCAGTACCACTGGACTTTTACTGCTGAATGTGTGAACTTGGTAATATTGCAGTACCAATGGACTTATAATGCTGGATTGGTTTTGCAAATTTGGTTATAATTATTATATATTTTTTTTTTTTTTTAATTTTTTTATTTTTTTTTACTTTTTTTTTATTTTTTACAAACTTTGGGAATAATGGGGAAATAACTATGCCCTTAGAAGCACAGAGCACAGGACACAGCACCACTGGACTGAACAGGACACGGCACAGGACCCAGCAGCACTACGGAACTCAGCAGGACAGAGCACAGGACACAGCACCACTGGACTGATACTGCAGAATGTGTAAACTTTGTAATATTGCAGTACCACTGGACTTTTACTGCTGAATGTGTGAACTTGGTAATATTGCAGTACCAATGGGCTTATACTGCAGGATTGGTTGTGAAAATTTTGTGGTAATTAAAAAATATTAAAGTAGTTTTTGGTATTTTATAAAAAAAACTTTTTTTTATTTTTTTAAACACAGGGGAATATTGGGGAAATAACTATGCCCTTAGAAGCACAGAGCACAGGACACAGCACCACTGGACTGAACAGGACACAGCACAGGACCCAGCAGCACCACTGACCTCAGAAGGACAGAGCACAGCACACAGCACCACTGGACTGATACTGCAGAACACAGCACAGCACAGCACAGCACAGCACTAAACAGCACAGCACTAAACAGCACAGAACTAAACAGCACAGAACTAAACAGCACAGAGGACCACCTAACACACCCTCCCTCTACCCTGATCAATGCCCGAGTGAAGATGGCGGCGACTAGCGGGGAATTTATAGGATCCGAGTATCGCGAGATCCGACAACGGGATTATGAGTCAGAGCCTCAGTTTCACTTTTGAATTTGGCGCCAATACCCGGATCTGTCTCGGATCCGACTCGGATCCGCAACGTTCGGGTGGGCTCGGATTTCAGAAATCCGAGCGCGCTCATCCCTAGTGCTGTGTCCTGTGCTCTGTCCTGCTGAGTTCCGTAGTGCTGCTGGGTCCTGTGCCGTGTCCTGTTCAGTCCAGTGGTGCTGTGTCTTGTGCTCTGTGCTTCTAAGGGCATAGTTATTTCCCCATTATTCCCAAGTTTTTAAAAAATAAAAAAAAAGTAAAAAAAAATAAAAAATTTAAAAAAAAAAAATATATATAATAATTATAACCAAATTTGCAAAACCAATCCAGCAGTATAAGTCCATTGGTACTGCAATATTACCAAGTTCACACATTCTGCAGTATCAGTCCAGTGGTGCTGTGTCCTGTGCTCTGTCCTGCTGAGTTCCGTAGTGCTGCTGGGTCCTGTGCCGTGTCCTGTTCAGTCCAGTGGTGCTGTGTCCTGTGCTCTGTGCTTCTAAGGGCATAGTTATTTCCCCACTATTCCCAAGTTTTTTAAAAATAAAAAAAAAGTAAAAAAAAATAAAAAATTTAAAAAAAAAAAAATATATAATAATTATAACCAAATTTGCAAAACCAATCCAGCAGTATAAGTCCATTGGTACTGCAATATTACCAAGTTCACACATTCTGCAGTATCTTGTGCTACATATAATGGAGACCAAAAATTTGGAGGATAAAGTAGGGAAAGATCAAGACCCACTTCCTCCTAATGCTGAAGCTGCTGCCACTAGTCATGACATAGACGATGAAATGCCATCAACGTCGTCTTCCAAGCCCGATGCCCAATCTCGTAGTACCGGGCATGTAAAATCCAAAAAGCCCAAGTTAAGAAAAAGTAGCAAAAAGAGAAACTTAAAATCATCTGAGGAGAAACGTAAAGTTGCCAATATGCCATTTACGACACGGAGTGGCAAGGAACGGCTTAGGCCCTGGCCCGTGTTCATGACTAGTGGTTCAGCTTCACCCACGGATCTTAGCCCTCCTCCTCCTCCCCCCCCCTACAAAAAATTGAAGAGAGTTATGCTGTCAGCAACAAAACAGCAAACAACTCTGCCTTCTAAAGAGAAATTATCACAAATCCCCAAGGCGAGTCCAAGGGTGTTGGTGGTTGTCAAGCCTGACCTTCCCATCACTGTACGGGAAGAGGTGGCTCGGGAGGAGGCTATTGATGATGTAGCTGGCGCTGTGGAGGAACTTGATGATGAGGATGGTGATGTGGTTATTGTAAATGAGGCACCAGGGGGGGAAACAGCTGATGTCCATGGGATGAAAAAGCCCATCGTCATGCCTGGTCAGAAGACCAAAAAATGCACCTCTTCGGTCTGGAGTTATTTTTATCCAAATCCAGACAACCAATGTATGGCCATATGTAGCTTATGTAAAGCTCAAATAAGCAGGGGTAAGGATCTTGCCCACCTAGGAACATCCTCCCTTATACGTCCCTTATACGTCACCTGAATAACCTTCATAGTTCAGTGGTTAGTTCAGGAACTGGGGCTAGGACCCTCATCGGTACAGGGACACCTAAATCCCGTGGTCCAGTTGGATACACACCAGCAACACCCTCCTCGTCAACTTCCTCCACAATCTCCATCAGATTCAGTCCTGCAGCCCAAGTCAGCAGCCAGACTGAGTCCTCCTCAATACGGGATTCATCCGAGGAATCCTGCAGCGGTACGCCTACTACTGCCACTGCTGCTGTTGCTGCTGTTAGTCGGTCATCTTCCCAGAGGGGAAGTCGTAAGACCGCTAAGTCTTTCACAAAACAATTGACCGTCCAACAGTCGTTTGCCATGACCACAAAATACGATAGTAGTCACCCTATTGCAAAGCGTATAACTGCGGCTGTAACTGCAATGTTGGTGTTAGACGTGCGCCCGGTGTCCGCCATCAGTGGAGTGGGATTTAGAGGGTTGATGGAGGTATTGTGTCCCCTCGAGATTCCACTTCACTAGGCAGGCGATACCAAAAATGTACAGAGAAGTACGATCAAGTGTCCTCAGTGCTCTTAAAAATGCGGTTGTACCCACTGTCCACTTAACCACGGACATGTGGACAAGTGGTTCTGGGCAAACGAAGGACTATATGACTGTGACAGCCCACTGGGTAGATGCATCCCCTTCCGCAGCAACAGCAACAGCTGCATCAGTAGCAGCATCTACAAAATGGCTGCTCATGCAAAGGCAGGCAACATTGTGTATTACAGGCTTTAATAAGAGGCACAACGCTGACAACATATTAGAGAAAATGAGGGAAATTATCTCCCAGTGGCTTACCCCACTTAGACTCTCATGGGGATTTGTGGTGTCAGACAATGCCAGTAACATTGTGCGGGCATTAAATATGGGCAATTTCCAGCACGTCCCATGTTTTGCCCACACCATTAATTTGGTGGTGCAGCATTACCTCAAGAGTGACAGGGGTGTGCAGGAGATGCTTGCGGTGGCGCGCAAAATTGCTGGACACTTTCGGCATTCAGCCAGTGCCTACCGCAGACTAGAGGCACATCAAAAAAGCATGAACCTGCCCTGCCATCACCTCAAACAAGAGGTTGTGACGCGCTGGAACTCCACCCTCTATATGCTGCAGAGGATGGAGGAGCAGCAAAAGGCCATTCAGGCCTACACAGCCACCTACGACATAGGCTAAGGAGTGGGGATGCGCCTCAGTCAAGCGCAGTGGAGACTGATTTCCGTGTTGTGCAAGGTTCTGCAGCCATTTGAACTTGCCACACGAGAAGTCAGTTCCGACACTGCCAGCTTGAGTCAGGTCATTCCCCTGATCAGGCTGTTGCAGAAGCAGCTGGAGAAAGTGAGGGAGGAGCTGGTAAGCCATTGCGATTACACCAAGCATGTAGCTCTTGGGGATGTAGCCCTTCGTACGCTTTGCCAGGATCCGAGGGTGGTCACTCTTTTAAAGTCAGAGGAATACATTCTGGCCACCGTGCTCGATCCTCGGTTTAAAGCGTATGTTGTGTCTCTGTTTCCGGCGGACACAAGTCTACAGCGGTGCAAAGACCTGCTGGTCAGGAGATTGTCCTCTGAAGAGGACCGTGACATGCCAACAGCTCCACCCTCATTTTCTTCCACATCTATGGCTGCGAGGAAAAAGCTCAGTTTTCCCAAAAGAGGCACTGGCGGGGATGCTGATAACATCTGGTCCGGACTGAAGGACCTGCCAACCATTGCAGACATGTCTACTCTCGCTGCATTGGATGCTGTCACAATAGAAAAAATTGTGGATGATTACTTTGCTGACACCATCCAAGTAGACATGTCAGACAGTCCATATTGTTACTGGCAGGAAAAAAAGGCAGTTTGGAAGCCCCTGTACAAACTGGCTCTATTTTACCTGAGTTGTCCCCCCTCCAGTGTGTACTCGGAAAGAGTTTTTAGTGCAGCGGGGAACCTGGTCAGTGAGCGGCGAAGGAGGTTGCTTCCTCACAACGTTGAAAAAATGATGTTTATAAAAATGAATAATCAATTCCTCAATGAAGTACAGCACTGCCCTCCAGATACTACAGAGGGACCTGTGGTTGTGGAGTCCAGCGGGGACGAATTGATAATGTGTGATGAGGAGGAAGTACACACTGTAGGGGGAGAGGAATCAGAGGTTGAGGATGAGGACGACATCTTGCCTCAGTAGAGCCTGTTTAGTCTGTACAGGGAGAGATGAATAGCTTTTTTGGTGTGGGGGCCCAAACAAACCAATCATTTCAGCCAAAGTTGTTTGGTAGGCCCTGTCGCTGAAATGATTGGTTTGTTAAAGTGTGCATGTCCTATTTAAACAACATAAGGGTGGGTGTGAGGGCCCAAGGACAATTCCATCTTGGACCTTTTTTTTTTGCATTATATGACCAATCAACAGTCGTTTGCCATGTTCAAAAAGTAAAACCAAATTTAAAAAAATACAAGAAATTAAACCAAAAGTAAAATGCCGTGTCATAATTTAAAACAAGAGGTATTGACGTGCTCTAAAACTACTGTATTGTTGTTTATATTTTATAAACACTACACTTGACAGCTTGAGTCTTTCAATAAAAAAGTAACTGTCCATTGCACGAATATTTGCAACAGGGACAATTTTAGGGTTAAGAAAGTCAACTAATAACACTTCGACGCTGTCTGTCTTTATAAACACTACACTTGGAAGTTGGAGGAGGTATTGTGGCCCCGGCACCAAATTTACTACCGGGGCCACTCCACTGTGCAGTCCATATTTAGGTGTATCAGATATTAAACAACGGTGACAGTTGATGCCCGATTTTTTAATTATATTGTGGCCTCGGTACCAAATTGTGTACCGGGGCCACCACACTACGCAGTCCAGATACTTGTTTGGTGGAATTCAGACCAGTTGAGGGTTTTATTATTATTATATTGTGTGGACCACTCTATCTATACCACACTACAACTCTATAACACTCTATTTCATACTTTAATTCTATTTCATACTTTAATTCTATTTCATACTTTAATTCTATTTCATACTTTAATTCTATTTCATACTTTAATTCTATTACTAATTACCATAAAGAGGAACAAAATAAACCAATTTTACCAAAAGTATAATATGACTTAGACTTACAAACACTACACTTGAAAGATCGTGCCTTTAAATGAAAAAGTCAGTCTTCATTGCACGACTATGTGCAACAGGGACAGTTTTTTGGGTTTACAAAGTCAAACAATAACACTTTGACCCTGTCTGTCTGGGATCTCAATGACGAATTGTCTGTACCATGTTTGGAGGAGGTATTGTGGCCCCGGTATCAAATTGGGTACCGGGGCCACCCCACTATGCAGTCCAGATACTTGTTTGGTGGAATTCTGACACGTGGAGGGTTTTTTAATTATATTGTGGCCTCGGTACCAAATTGTGTACCGGGGCCACCACACTACGCAATCAAGATAGATAGATGCGTATCATAGATAAAGTACATTCAGTGGTGTGGGGCAAATTGAAAAATATTCAAAATGCACTGACATTATCAAAAACAAGAGGTTGTCACACGCTAAAACTCCAACATGTATATGATGGAGAGGATGGAGGAGCAGCCGTATGTGTAGTGTAATGCAGATCTGTTGAAGGTTTTTTATATATTTTATTGTGGTGCCCAGTGCCCACTCCTCTACGCAGTCCAGGTACAATTATTGGTGCGAATCATAAAAGTTCAGGGTTTTTAATATATTGTGGTGACCCACTCCTCTACGCAGTCCAGGTACATTTATTGGTGCGATTCATAAAAGTTCAGGGTTTTTAAGATATTGTGGTGACCCACTCCTCTACGCAGTCCAGGTACATTTATTGGTGCGATT
This sequence comes from Mixophyes fleayi, assembly GCF_038048845.1. Classification (NCBI taxonomy): domain Eukaryota; kingdom Metazoa; phylum Chordata; class Amphibia; order Anura; family Limnodynastidae; genus Mixophyes; species Mixophyes fleayi. The sequence continues at coordinate 433,304,365 of NC_134402.1, read as the reverse complement.
CATAAAAGTTCAGGGTTTTTAAGATATTGTGGTGACCCACTCCTCTACGCAGTCCAGGTACATTTATTGGTGTGATTCATAAAAGTTCAGGGTTTTTAAGATATTGTGGTGACCCACTCCACTACGCAGTCCAGGTACATTTATTGGTGCGATTCATAAAAGTTCGGGGTTTTTAAGATATTGTGGTGACCCACTCCTCTACGCAGTCCAGGTACATTTATTGGTGCGAATCATAAAAGTTCAGGGTTTTTAATATATATTGTGGTGACCCACTCCTCTACGCAGTCCAGGTACAATTATTGGTGCGATTCATAAAAGTTCAGGGTTTTTAATATATTGTGGTGACCCACTCCTCTACGCAGTCCAGGTACATTTATTGGTGCGATTCATAAAAGTTCAGGGTTTTTAAGATATTGTGGTGACCCACTCCTCTACGCAGTCCAGGTACATTTATTGGTGCGATTCATAAAAGTTCAGGGTTTTTAAGATATTGTGGTGACCCACTCCTCTACGCAGTCCAGGTACAATTATTGGTGCGAATCATAAAAGTTCAGGGTTTTTAATATATTGTGGTGACCCACTCCTCTACGCAGTCCAGGTACATTTATTGGTGCGATTCATAAAAGTTCGGGGTTTTTAAGATATTGTGGTGACCCACTCCTCTACGCAGTCCAGGTACATTTATTGGTGCGAATCATAAAAGTTCAGGGTTTTTAATATATATTGTGGTGACCCACTCCTCTACGCAGTCCAGGTACATTTATTGGTGCGAATCATAAAAGTTCAGGGTTTTTAATATATATTGTGGTGACCCACTCCTCTACGCAGTCCAGAAAGATACCTTGTTGCAACGTTTTGGACTAATAACTATATTGTGAGGTGTTCAGAATACACTGTAAATTAGTGGAAATGCTTGTTATTGAATGTTATTGAGGTTAATAATAGCCTAGGAGTGAAAATAAGCCCAAAAACTTGATTTTTAAACTTTTTATGTTTTTTTCCAAAAAAATCAGAATCCAAAACCTTAAATCCGAACCGAGACCTTTCGTCAAGTGTTTTGCGAGACAAATCCGAACCTCAAAAATAACGAAAATCCGGATCCAAAACACAAAACACGAGACCTCAAAAGTCGCCGGTGCACATCCCTAGTGGAAACTAATTTGGGGCATCATTGGAAGCAAGCAAGAAGATATTAAAACATATAGAGGTACATGAACATAGATATTGAACAGTGGAGACACGGCATGTACTGTGCGTAATGGTCTGTATTTTGTCTGATCTATGAAACACAAATACAGTGATAACTAAAAAATATCTGCACATGGGTGAAATGGGTATGGTATTGTAAAACAAGTACGTTTCTCTGTCCAAAGTGTGTGACATTTTCACCTGTACTTAATTTACAAATGGCTCTAGCAGTTTTTAATTTCTTTAAAATGTAAGAAACTGCATGACAAGGCAATGTGGTGTATTTGAATAGTATTCCTAATAATTAAGGATCCACCTAAATACTTCTTAGATAACTATTCCATACTGAAGTGGAGACGGAGGAAAAAAAATAATGAAATATATTATTCTGTGCTATTAATATTACAGATTAAGATCTTATCTGGAGTACTTAATGTGCAGTCCCAGAATACTCCAGATAAGCCTGTCTTAATCTGTTTTTATGTATGTGCCTTTTATCCTAGTCTATTAAAAGTTAATGTTTATACTACACTATATTGCTGTGTGATATTTTTTCCCTTTTGTGCTGCTAGGTGCATCCATTCAGCTGCTATCAAGAAAGGTCTTCAGTTCCTCGTATATTTATACATTAATTGTATAAACTCTGCGCAAAATATTATAATTACATCAAAAGAAAATAAATAATTAATATTACTCATTAATTTGCCAAGCAGGAATATGATAATGCAACAAGTACATATATAACTACAATGATTACTTAAAGACATCGACATTAGGATAAAAGGAGGGTAACAGATATAGTAGAAAAATAGTCTCCCTAAAAAGGAGACAATGTAAAGATTTTCACTGAGGCCATTTGGAGTCAGGGAGTTTAGTATGAATATCCAGTATTAGCTTCTAGCAGTGCCGCCAAGAGGAATTTGGTGCCCCGGTACAGCAACTTTTTGCCCCCCCCCCATCATTGATGAGAAGGGCAGGGCTCCATTGAAGGGGGCGAGGTCACAGTCTTGGAGGTGTGGTCAACATGGGGCGTGGTTGTATCACTTTAAACATGACATATTGGGGGAGATTCATATGCAAAAAATACGCGTGGTGTCTCCGGAACGGCCACGGAGACACCTCGCGCGCAATTTTTTATCAGACTAACCACTGATTTTTGATTGAGCGCCATAGAGGTGCGAGCAAAAATGAGTGGATATTTTTACATTACTAGCAGTAAAAATGCGCAGCCACAATATTCTTGACGCTTCCCCATTATGTATTAAAATAGTGTTGCTCTCACCTACCTGTTGAAGTTTTTACAACCCGGTACTGGATTCTTGTATGGATCCTGGAATGTTGGGACCTGTTTGGAAAATGTATAGGTACATGAAATATTGAAAACTGGGCAATAAGTGAACACAGTACATAACACAGATCACGCAGTATATATAATACATAAGGAATAACAATGGTAGTGGGAGAAGCAGCGCTTCCTACTGGTGCAGCCACTAAGTAGAGCCTTTATGATGATAGGGGGAGTTCCCACCCTCTAAAGGTTATTAGAATATGGTATAATAGGTTCTAGGGCGCATGAAGATGTATAATGGCAGGTGTGTTACAGATAAATAAACTTTAATGTGATAGATATCACTGTGACATCATAAATAAACATTCTGGCCAGAATATCATACAGAGTTATGACATACATAAGCAGCAATGTATTGAGGTGCTGGTAATACCGCAGGATGTGGGCTGCGAGCAGTGATTTAAAGCAGTTCAAGAAAAAATAGTCACATAAAAATGAAGTGCAGATATGAATTTATATCTTTGCAAAAGTAGGTCCGTCCAGTAGATGATGCAAAGTATCTGAAGATAATTGAGAATGGTTCAATAATGTATAGTTCCATACATAGACTGTTAAAGTCAAACTTGTACAGATGTTGTTGTGGGAAATATTCCCAATAACTCACATTTTTGAAAAGATGTTGCTTGTAGAGTAGTGAGTTCCTCTCTTATAGTCCAGGCCCTCCTTCCCTGCCTGAATGTGGATGGTGCTGCTCGCTTGTGGTTCCCATTGGGGACATCTAGTTTCCAAGGCTGACACTATTTTGGGGCAAGTCCACCAAATGTGGGACAGGGTGCCTTTCCCTCCACATCCTCTCCAGCATGAGGCAGAAGCATTAGGGTAGATGGCTCCGAGTCTTGTGGGTACTATCTGAATAAGAGTTTGTACAAGTTTTCTTTTAGCTGTGTACAAATGGAGCTTTTAGCAACAGCTTCACAAACTCAGGTCCAATCCTCCAGGCCAAGAACCTCCCACATGTCCTTCTTCCATCTTAGCTCATGTCTCTCTTCAGTAGGTTGACTATGCTTAATAAAGAGTGAATAGAATGTTGAAATTAAGCCTCTGGAGGGGGACCTACAAAGACAAAACGATTCGAGTACGGAAGGGGGATGAGGGTTTTTGCATTTTGTTTTCTCATGATAAAAATGGCGAATCGGTAGATATTGGTCAAAATCTGATGTAGCTATCCCAAAGCGATCTTGGAGAATAGAAAACTCTGGGAAAGGGTAGAAGGTACTATGTCATAAAATAATTTATTGTTATGAGATTTCCATCCTTTAAACTTATTGGGATCCAGTCCTGGAGTAAATTCTGGGTTGTTCCAAAGAGGGGTCATGTGAGATGGGTCAGATATCAGATCGAACGTTTGAGTACAAAGGTTCCATATTGATAGTGTGAAACGTAGTGTTGGAGGGAGTAGGGAAGATGGGGGTTGGTGTTTAGGGTCCAAAATAAAGAGTAGGGGGAAGGCATGTGGAGTAGATGACCCTCTATGCCTACCCACAACTTGGTATGTGAGTGAGAGTGAGTTAATATTGCCTGTGTGAAGTGTACGGCTAGATAATATTTATAAAGACAAGGAGGGCCTAAGCCTCTGTCTCTTGAATGTCTGCATAAAACTTTTAGACGGACTCTAGGTCTCTTGGATGCCCAAACAAATTTAGTAATATTGCTTTGTAGATCTTTGAGAACCGTGGTGGGAAGTCTAATTTGGAGGGTTTGGAAAAGGTAGAGAAGTCTGGGGAGCAGGTTTATTTTTACTGCTGCTATTCTACCAATCAAAGAAATGTTTTGAGAAGCCCATGAACGTAAATATTTATTGAGGGTATCTATCAATGGGGGAAAGTTTGCTTGGTATAGTCAATAATAGTGTTTAGTAAGATAAATTCCAAGGTAATTTAATTTTTGGGTTGCCAGTGGAATTGATGGTTGACTTTCAGGGTTTGCAGAAGGGGTGGAGGGATGTTGAGAGGAAGAGCTTCTGTTTTTTCAGTGTTAATTTTAAAATTTGAAAGTTTACCATATTCAGCAATCAATTCCAAGGCTAACTGAATCGTGTTTTGGGGGTTGGTCAGTGTAAGTAGGATTTCATCAGCATAGAGGGCCAGTTTACAGTCATTGGGTCTCAACTTGATACCTGTTAAATTTGGGTGGTTGAAAAGGGTGGCCGATATTGGTTCCATTGTAAGTGCAAACAGAAGAGGGGATAGAGGGCACCCCTGTCTGGTGTCATTCTTTATTTAAAGACAGGGTGATATGCAACCATTTACAATGTTGGACGCCGTAAAGTTATTATAAAGGGCTGAGATACCTCTAAGGAATTGGCCAGTGAAACCAATCTCTCAAAGGGTATGACGCATGAAGATCCAGGTTACATGATCAAATGCCTTCTCGTCATCGAGGGCCAGCACCAGAGTGGAGGCCTAAGTTTTCTTGACTGCATGGATTAGATCTATTACCTTGAGGGTGTTATCTGCTGCTTGGCTGTTAGGTATGAAGCCAACTTTGTCTAAGTATACTAAGGTCAGTATGACTAATGCTAGTCTATTGGCTAGCAGGTTTGCAAAGATCTTAAGGTCGATATTAAGGAGTGAGATGGGCCAGTAATTGGAGCATAGGGGTGGGTCTTGTCCATCTTTGGGTATGACCACTATGTCCGCTCTGGTGGTGGCCCCATCAAACTTTTTGTCTCGGAGAATAGAGTCCAAAAGATCTAGGAGGAGGGGTGTGGGAGGAGAGAGAAACTTTTTGTAACAAACAGCTGGGAATCCATCTGGGCAAGGCACCAATGAGTTCTTGAGATTTAATTGTAAGCTTTAATTCCTCTGCAGTGACTTCAGTATACCAACAGTTGATTAAGTAGATCACAAATAATTAGACTTCTGTTGGTACACTCTTTATCAGCAGTTATATCAAAGTGTGTGGCTTTGAGTCCATCAATTTATATATATTGCCAAGCTAGCAAAGAAAATAATGTAAGCATTGGCATGTGGAAGCCATATTGAAGTGGTAATGTCTCAGGAGTATTCCTTAACAGACTGAATGCCAGTTTTGTTTAAGTGGAGTCAAGTTACTGGATTTTCTATATATTGCTGTAGGTTTTGGTGGTAAGACTGGGCATAGATTTGGGTCCTTTAATAGGATATCCCTATGTTTTTTTCTAATGCACTCACTCTTCTTGTGGTTACTATTTATAAATGGTCTGGGAGCAGTAGTACATTTTTTACGCATTGTCAATGATTCCTTTAGTAACACAAAATGAAGATCTGTTGTAGGGGAACAGCACTTTTAATTTTCTGCTAGAAATATTAATATCATATTGAGCATTCTGCTCATGTTGGTGGCAGTGCCCTGTGTCAGGGCTGGGAACCCTGGGTCCAACCGACTATGTACTTTGTTGTTGCAGTACCATATTCCCACCAGAGATGCTGCTGTGTTTTTTGGCTTATGATATTCAAGCAATGGAATCATTAATCTCATCCTCCAGACATTAACAAGCTGCAGCTGGCTCTCCCACCAATCATGTCCAGATCATTAGATGAGCCTATGTTGTCACTGTCACGAACACGCTCCCAGCTGCCGTGACTTTGGGGTGTTTGATGTATGAGGTCACATACGATTTCAGCCCGCAGTCTCTCTCACCTATCACACAGGTTCTAGACCTACGGAATCGCCCCCAAACACAGCGCTCTCACACCCCCAGACACTTCAAGGTTCAGCCACCACCTATTGGGTACGGGCAATAGGACCCCAATATACTGTTCCACACTGGCACACAGGCTTCTAGTTCCCCAAACTAGCAAGACCCACACCAGCACACACAGGGTTAACTCTTCACACCTCCAGACTGTTACACAAATGTAAATACAAGCACACACAGCTTGTTAATCAAATGTATCAACAAATCACACACAGGGTAACCTGGACGAGCAATCTCTTCTAAACAGGCTATGGATTCTTTAGAGTATCAAGGACGCAACTTATTAAATTATAGATTTAATATACAAAAAGTACAGGGCATACAGATAACAAAAATAATGAATAACAATTATTAAATTTGACATAACAAGCAAAACCAGTTTAAAATAAAAAGGATTACATTCAGATTTGCACTTACATGAATTGCATTCTGGCCAAGGGGAATTTGGCTAGGAAGATGGACAGCTTATCAATGTAACTTGCTTTCCCCCAAAGCCTGTCAAAATCTCCTTTCCACACACAGGTTTTAAAGCAACATGAAATGGGACGGTCTTTTACAGGGGCAGCGTTTAATGCTAATCGGAGGTTGTGTCCTGCGACACTTTTTCAAACCAAATTTACATGTTGCCTGATTTACTAACCAATTCTACTATGTGATATATTTTTCCTGGACAGCGTTACATCGATCCAATTTTATCATTAATAAATCCCCTATGACTTTGTCCATCTTTTCATATCAAACATGCCTAAGTACAGTGCATTCGCAGAGCTTACACTCCTTTTCTTCATTTCTCTGTGGGGCAGAATTCTTAATTTAACATATGAGCTGCCCTTCATCATGCTATTGAGGAATATGTGGTTGATCCCTACTTTTATTGATTTTAAGTGGCATATTTTAAAACTGAATTCTTTTTGTCTATACAGTATTACATATAGGCTATGTTAGCACATGGCCTCATTGAGCCAGACCACACGCTGAGCGGTACCTAAAAGTCTATTCAAGTGTCACAAATAGTCTAGATCTCACCCCGGGAGTCCTTTGAACTGCCCCCAGGTGACACTTCTATCTGTTCACACTGGGGTGTGCAAAACCATCCAATAAATTTACAACAGACTCTCTGACTGCAAACCTTACACGTTAACTTATCAATGGATTCATTTGATATCACCTATTTACACTGCAGTTATGAATTATCCCTTATAAATAACTGCAAGCTCTCTATGTTCACGACAGTCACAAAGCCTGAGTTCTAGATCCAGCTATCCTATGTTCCTGCAAACATTGCTACTGGTGAGTAATACTGTGTTTCTGCAAAACTTGTTACCAGTGGACTACCCTGTGTTTCCTGCAAACTCTGCTAGTTGTGTGCCATCCGGAGTCCAGACACTGCTATTCATGTGCCATAATGAGTCCTGACACTGCTATTCATGTGCCATCCTGAGTCCTGACACTCTACTATTCATGTGTCATCCTGAGTCCTGACACTCTGCTATTCATGTGTCATAATGAGTTCTGACACTCTGCTATTCATGTGTCATAATGAGTCCTGACACTCTGCTATTCATGTGCCATCCTGAGTCCTGACACTCTGCTATTCATGTGCCATCCTGAGTCCTGACACTCTGTTATTCATGTGCCATCCTGAGTCCTGACACTCTGCTATTCATGTGCCATCCTGAGTCCTGACACTCTGCTATTCATGTGCCACCCTGAGTCCTGACACTCTGCTATTCATGTGCCATCCTGAGTTCTGACACTCTGCTATTCATGTGTCATAATGAGTCCTGACACTCTGCTATTCATGTGCCATAATGAGTCCTGACACTCTGCTATTCATGTGCCATCCTGAGTTCTGACACTGTGCTATTCATGTGTCATAATGAGTCCTGACACTCTGCTATTCATGTGTCATCCTGAGTCCTGACACTCTGCTATTCATGTATCATAATGAGTCCTGACACTCTGCTATTCATGTGTCTTCCTGAGTCCTGACACTCTGCTATTCATGTGTCATCCTGAGTCCTGACACTCTGCTATTCATGTATCATAATGAGTCCTGACACTCTGCTATTCATGTGTCTTCCTGAGTCCTGACACTCTGCTATTCATGTGTCATTCTGAGTCCTGACACTCTGCTATTCATGTGTCATCCTGAGTCCTGACACTCTGCTATTCATGTATCATAATGAGTCCTGACACTCTGCTATCCATGTGTCATACTGAGTCCTGATCCTCAGCAGCCTATTATGAACATTTTAAAGGAAAGAAAATGTAAGTGACCCAGTGACCCAGTCCAAGGTAGCCCACTATGGCACCAGCCTGTGGGGCAGATGCCCCCCAGCCCAGCCTGCCCTGTTGCTGACATATACTCAACAAGTTGTGTTATTAAGCCAGTGAAGTTAAGTCTGTATGAGGATTATAGAGGCCAGCAAGAAGCCACAGAGAGTTATATAGTAGAATGAGCAGGGTCCCACTACAGCATAAAAGGGGTTGGAAGGCTTTTGATGTGGGAACATTGTGATGTTAAACTCACCATTTTATGAAATTAAATTTATACATCTAACATGTATATTTCTGTACAGTAGCAAAAAATGTTATGTAATTGATTTTAAGTTTTTTACACCAGATATACAATATTTGATTTAATGATAGGAATTTGGAATGCTACTAATATACCTTATTACAAACTGCAGTTTCGATATTGTGTGAATAACAATCCTGGCCATCCTGGATATTCATGTCTATTAATGTCAAGCACTATACATTTGAGGGTAATTTTTTTGAAGTGCATTTTACCAGTGTTTCATTAGTAAATGTCCCCTATTGTGTGGTAACAGCATATTAATTGATGTGTTTCCGTTAGCTTGATAATGTCTTAATTGCATGAGTCACAACAGTGAGTTGATTTGCCAACAGTTTTATGCTAGTTGTAAATTGTGAAAGCACTTAGTCAGTCTAATTAAATGCAGAACAATTAGCAAACAGGGTTCTTTGTGCAAATCAAGTTATTTGTCTAGAGAAGCAAGTTTAAAATTCCAATCTCTCTTTGATAACAAAATCATTAAGAAGAGGGCCGAACTGGGGAAATACAGCGATCGGAGGGGGTCATGTGAGACCCCTGAGAAATATAGTGTAAAGCTCATCTACAGTACTTTGGAAAGTCACTTTATCCAGATACATAATATATACAATATCCAGTCTCTATTTACTTAGAATGTGTTAGATATATTTCATAATACTGCACAACTAGAGAAAATTCATATTGTATTATGTTGGTATAGATTGCTACACATAGTTTGTACAATTGTAGATAGGAATACTTGTTTGGTTTTTTTAATATTATTATTATTATTATTATTATTATTATTATTATTATTATTATTATCTTTTATTTATAAGGATCCACAAGGCTTCCACAGCATTTACATAGGGGTTAGAACACACAACAAATTTACAAAGTTGGGGAGACATGAGACATAGCATACAGACATAAGACATAGGGTAGAGGACCAAGCCGTTAAGTGCTTACATTCTAAAGGAAGGGGGTAATGAGAGATAAAAGGAGCAATTGGAAACAACAATAACCCAAGTAGAATGATTAACATTATAGAATGCCTCCATAATAAATCTATTTCCCTCATGTTACTGGTAGTCACTTTAACGGTGCTAATAACACAGACAGTGACTACCACGAACAAAAATTCACAAAACCCACTTGCCTGACTTGTAATTAACGATGACTGACCTTAACAATGACCAGTGCAGTCCCCGACAGAGTGTTAATAAATGACGAGCATCAATAATAACGGCAGCCTGTTTTCACGTCATTTTAAATTGCGACCTTTATATCACTAATTTTAAAGCGGCAATGCCGCTTCTCATCGGAGCTAACTGTTAGACTTAGCCTTAGGGTTAGAGTTAGGGTTAGCGTTAGGGTTAGGATTAACGTTAGCGTTAGGGTTATAATTAGCGTTAACGTTAGGGTTAGGAATAAGGTCAGTGTTAGGGACCCGGTCGCAATTTAAAATGACGTGAAAACAGGCTGCCATTATTACTGATGCTCGTCTTTAATTAACACTCTGTCGGGGACTGCATTGGTCATTGTTAAGGTAGGTCAGCATTTATTACAAGTCGGCCAAGTGACTTTCGTAAATTTTTTGTCAGTCTACTGCTTGTTGTTTATAGCAACTCTGGAAATTCGTACCCCACCCATGTTGCTAACCATTGATGCAGAAAGGCCCTTTGATCGGGTCAATTGGGTGTTAGAATATACTATTTGCTTAACCATATATCCTAACCATTTAATAGTCTTGGATATAAATGGAATCTCCAAAAATCAGAATATTTGAGATCTCAAATGTACACATTATATTGGAACACAGCAGTAAAAAATAATTTCATTATAAAACCTACATTCTTATAAAACTTGTTTATAAATTCCCCTACTAGGAAACTGGCAGTCTCTAGCATTTACAAAACACTAATTGTTGAAGGAATACTATGTCCTGCATAACATATTATCAGATGGGGAGAAAGAGCTGGGAGTACACTTAAAATTAAAGCTCTGGTATCACGTTCTTAATTAGAGCTTCTAGATGTGTGCCGTCTCTAGAAGCGAATAATAAGGTATTTTATCACTGGTATTAGAACACCTCAATTCTGGACAAGTTTCCACCAAACGCATTTGACAAGTGTTGGTGCTGTAAAGCTATACAGCTACATATGCTGCTTGTTTTAATACATGGTAGTATTCATTTTACTGTATGATTTATCTTCTTTGAAGGGTCGTTGTACTTTTTTTAAATGGGATTTATAATCCACTTTTCAATAGATATTCAGTAAACTATAACGGCGTATATCATTGTGCACCATAATACACCTTCTCTGGATTTTTCATGTATAAAAATGGCAGCTACCGTGCTGCTTGGTCATTCGAGGGGAAGTGAAATATTAGCTATACAATGCAGCTCAGTAGCCAAATGATGGCTGGACACGATAAACTACTGATCGGCTTAGTAGCCATGTCTCTCAGATATTATTTTTTTAAATCCATTCTACATACATTTTTCCTGTACCAACATTAAGCCAAATAAAAATAATGTTACTAAATATTATTCTGTTTAATATCCAAATCTCTGCTGTGTCTTTATTTGCAGATAATTTTCATACTTTTGCACTAGTGATGGATAAAGTATTAGTTTTATAATATCTACTGTAATATATAATATATAATATCTTTAGAGATCTGTAGGGTATCGGCCTGTTCCTGTCGACGGGGAGCGCTACGCTCTGTCTCCGGTGGTCTAGTGGGGGCAGGAATTGGGGCTGAGTCTGGCCATCCGCATGACGCTACTGCGCATGCGCGGAACAGATGTTCAGCTTTTTTCTATTGTTCCTGATATCCTGAGGAGAAAAGACGCATAATTAATAGCTGCGTCCCTATATGTAAAATAACTAAGTAACTGGAAACATCTCATACAAGTGACCAATTGACCAGAAGCACTCTCTCTCTCTCTTTCTCTCTTCCTCTCTCTTTCTCAGAAAGCATGGCCGTGCTGTATATATATATGTATAAAAGTGTTTAACATCTGCACATAACCTGCATTGGTCTGCTCTACAACCTATCTACTGCAAGAATTAATTCTGTGAGAACCTGCATTTACCATCTGTTACAACTGTTCAACAAAACCAATACCTTGGTTAAGTTTAAAGCGTGTGTGGCTTAACATCCATATCTAACACTGCTGCTGACAACTTTTAAAGGCACCCACAAAGGTTCTGCCATTAGATCCAACTATCAAACTAATTTATGAATATCTGCAGTAAGTCTATCTCAGGCTTCCCTCTACTTTGGTTATTCCCACTTACCAACATTCCAGGATCCTCAGTCATAGTGTCAAGACATATAAGCGCCTTCTCCATCTAACAATGACTTTTACATTAGGAAGAGAAGGAAAATGATTTTGTCTGTTAGTAATGTATCTAGAAATTCAACTTTATTCACTTGCCTAATACTGTAGATTTAGCATAAAGCTTCATTCTGCTCCAGCTGGGTCTTCAACACCAGTTTAGGCCAGTCTCTAACAGTCTCCACTTTGTACACTTGCAGTTTGACTTCAGCTTGTCCTAGCACATACCCCAAGTACTTGGCATTAGGGGGATCTGCCAGTAACCTTTGGTCAGATCTAAGGTGGTAAACTACTGAGTGTTGGCCAAGGTTTCCACTAGCTTATCAATTCTGGGCATCGGGTATGTGTTGAAACGTTTTCTTAAATCATTGCAGAGGCAAATACTCCCATTTGGCTTGGGGCTATTCCAATTGCTATTGAATTTATCATTGACAATGAGGTGCAACATTTTTTTTTAACTTCCTGTCTTACAGCTATACATCTAGCCTCAGGAATGCAGTATGTTCTTACTCTTACTACAACACATGGAGATGTAACTATGTCATGTTCTATGAGGGTGGTACATCAGGTACCTCAGAAAACACATCTAGATTCCTCTGAACCATATCCTGAGTCTGTCGACTCCACTCCGGTGACAGATCCTCCTTATGATAACTTTGGTGTCCTGCACAACTGCGTTTAATAACGTGGCTTGGGGCTCCTCCCGGTCATGCCATGGTTTCAACAAGTTGACATGATATGTCTGGATTGGTTTCCTCCTGCCTGACTTTAAAATTACCAGGCCTCACAGCCTCAACCATCTTATATGGCCCAATGAGTGAAGAGTTTACTCTCTTGTGTGGGAACCAGGACAAGAACTTTGTCACCTGGTCAGAAAGTCCTAATTGCAACTGACTTATTATAGTTCTTTTTCTGTCTTGCTTGTGTCTTGTGCACATGCTGCTGTACGGGGTGATCTTCCCCAACCTGTCCTACAACTGGGACATAAATTGGATCACATTGGGTTATTTAGGACCTTGTTGCTTCCAGCCCTCACTGAGAACATCCAAAATGCCCCTTGGCTGTCTGCCATACGGGCATGTATTGCCTGTATGGCAAGGGGCATCGTACTGCAAACATTAAATAGGATAACAACACATTCCACTTCTGACACCACTGTGATACTGACACCCGGCAGAAGACAGACATAAACAACTTCTTGATAGATAAACTATGTTTTTAATTGTTCATGTCACAAATAGCACAGCAGACGTTTGTCAGGATAACACCAGGCGGCCTTCACTGTAGCTAGACACAGTTTAACTGCCTAGTCACTAGTCACCAACCAACTAGCTGGCTTCCGTCATGTGGTGCACCTATGTGTTTGTGTGCTGCAAAAGAAACCCAGAGGGAATTTAGGAATTTAACCTTGTCTGCAGCTTGTTCCTGCAGACCATTTGGGTTTTTACCTATGCCTCTGTAGGAGAGGTGTGGCAAATAAGCCTCTTCCTTACTATGTACATGTATGTATGTGTGTATATTTATATATATATACAAGTTAACCCGTGCATGATACTCATGCATTCTAGTCAAATCAAGCTACTTAAGGTGTTAAAAAGGTTCTTGTCATGCATTTGGGCCATAGCCCAGGCCTCCTCAGGGGAAGAGCGTTACTTCCCGACGTAAGCGCCCTTTTTTAACGTGGTTTTGTCCACATGTCACCACCTCATCATTCTTCTCCATCACCTCATCCTTCATTTTCATCGCCACATCTATCCAGATGTCTATCCAGACACAGGGTTCTCTCTCAGCGGTCCTGAGTATCACACTCCTCTCACTCTGTCACCCCCAGCAACCACCAAGCCCTCCCCACTGTCACCCCCGGCAACCACCAACCACTCCCAACTGTCACTTCTCTTTCAAGAAATATATATATATTTTTTTTAAATCTTTATAAACACTTTTAACAATTAACAAATTAAATTAACAAATTAAAAACATCTTAGTATACCCTTAGTCAGCCCTTTCTGAATATTTTTTTCCACACACACTAAGAATTTAGTAGGTCAGTGTATAACTCCGCCCAGCAGGTGGCGCTGCAGCTTGATTTTATTTTTTCCACACACACAGACAGACTAACACACGCCACTAAGCATTTATATTATATATATATATATATATATATATATATATATATATATATATATATATATATATATGTGTGTGTATGTGTGTGTATATATGTGTATATATGTATATATGTGTATATCTATATATAGCAAGGAGGCTTATTTGCTACACTTCTCTTATAGGGAAACAGGTAAAAACCCAGCTAGCCTGCTCCTGCAGACAAGGTTAAATACTTCTTCTAGCACACACACACACAGATGTACCACATGGGTGTAGTAATTGGCTTGTTGTGTTATGATTCCTTTGTAGTGCTAGGGAGGAGAATAAAAACGCTGTTTGAATTTGTAAGCAGGGCTACTGATGCCAGGTTGTGGCCGGCTAGAAATGAGGAAATGACTGTTTAGCCAGACGTAGGGTTGCAGGAGAAATTGTGATGAGAATTACTGCTTATGCTATCCTGACATTTCCCAAATAAACAGCAAGATTGATTCAGCTGTGCAGCGTTTGCCATACTTAATCACATGTGATGTCAGAAGTGGGATCTAAAGGACAACCAAATCACCTTTGTCAACCAAGCCTCCAGAAGCAAATGTGGTGAGTGGAGAATATATGTGAATGCCACTGTTATACATCAACCTGTTGTTTTATATGTTGTTGCTGTGGAGAGACAGAGGACAGTCCAATAAACCTGTGTACTTGGCACTGATTAGCAGCTGTGTGGGTTGCAAAAGAAAGCAGTTTTTTGTTTGTTTTTTTAAAAAAAAACTGCTGGTCATTGTAGTGTCACACCTGGTGGGTCACTAAGTTGTCAACTGGGTGTGGTCCAGAAAATGTTGTTATTTGCCCGTGAATGCTGAGAGAAGCTAGGTTCCACTTCCCAGCACAAACTTCTGTGGGAATGGAAGACATTTTAAGAACCCTAGTGAATGTGGCAGCAGTGCAGGAGAATACTTGTCTTCTCCATGAGGAGATCACTCAGGGGAGACGGAACAGGGAGGCTCCAGCTACCCTCATGCTACGGAAAGTAACTTCTGATGATGACGTGGAGCCATATTTCATAGCATTTGTGCATGCCGCCACCCAAACCAAATGGCCACCTGGAACTTGGTCCAAACACCTGGGTCCCTATCTTTCAGGGGAAGCACAGGTCACCTATATTGACCTGAATGAGGACCAGGCTGGCGACTATCAGCAACTGAATACCACCATTTTGGCGAGGGATTGAACTTGGTAAAACACTGAAGAAGTGGTTACAGCCAGAAAAGAACACTTCGGGCAGAATGATCAAAATTATGACTATTAGCATATGCCCAAACCTCCATTGCCTGCTCCAAAGTTTGTGCCTCAGCCAAAACCTGGTAGGTGGAAAGGTGGACCGGACGTTGATGAGGAAATATTGCCTGACATAAAGGCGGCCAAAACTACATCAGGACCAATCTGCTATGAGTGCAAAGAGCCTGGACATTTGCGGGCACAATGCCTAACGTTAGTATAACCAATGGACTGTTCCCTAGCATACACACAACCAACCTATCCGAGCTGCTGTACTATGAGTCCAGTTACCGGGAAGCCCTGTTTGTTCTGCGTGGTAGTGTTTGTGTTTCATCATCTTGTGCTGGCTCTGGTAGATTCAGGTACTGAACTGTCATTAGCTTTCAGCTCCATAATACCGGAGACACTGGCTCACAAATTGCCCAAGGTAAAGGTACTCTGTGTCCACGGGACGGACTAGAAATATGACAGGGCTCATTTGCCTGTGACCATAAATGGACAGACAGTCATGGTAATAGGGCCAGTTGTCACAAAACTGCCATACCCTTTCTTTATTCCTCGGCAGAGACTTTCTGCTGTTCAAGCAGATTCTCCAGGAATGAATCCAGACGGAACCGTGGGCAATTGAAGCACTGGCCGAAAGTCCAGCCTCGGCGGAGGAGCTTGAGGGAACAGAAAACAGAAAGTACCATGATCTACCACGAAACCTGAGCCAGAAAGTTCAGGAAAATACACCTCCTAGGAGGTTGGAGCATAGACAAATGAGAGGTTCACAAGTGCCAATGCAGAACCGGTTCCTGGCATCATTTGTTGGCAAGACCTTGGGTGAAGCGGCCACGCCTTCCAACGAGGACTGGGCAGGATTGTCTAACTTATTTCCATAGACTTTGGCCAAGACCAACTTGGAGATGTTGCCTTAGCTAATGTCTATAAAAATGTAGTTGAGATAAATGGGGTAGAGAAGGCTGACAAGCCTGCAGAAGGTATTGCCTATTATATGGTAAAGAATGATCTGTTATATAGAGTTGCTAATGTACAACTGTTAGTGTCACAAATCCATACACCACTTTTTCTCAAAGCTGCGCATACACATCTATGTGGGGGACACCTGGGGGAAGATAAAACACGGGAGCATATATTGCTCAGGTCCTATTGACCGGGAGTGTACGAGGCAATAAAAAGGTTCTGCCAGACATGTCCAGTATGTCAGAAAACATGTCCGAAGCCAGACTACTGGGCCCCACTAGTTACCATCCCTGTGGTGCAGACCCCTTTTGAGCGTATTGGTATGGATTTGGTATGCCCATTAGAGAAATCAGCTCATGGCCATCAGTGCGTACTGGTTATAGTGGACTGTGCCATCAGGTATCCCAAGGCTATACCTTTGCGCAATATAAATGCCAGTACAATAGCAAAAGTACTCCTTCTGTATTGTACCAAAGAAATCTTGACTGTTCAGGATACTCCCTTTAGGTCCTGTCTAATGAAAGAGCTGTGCCGGTTGTTAAGAGTAGAGTCGTCACCCACATCGTTGTCTCACCCGCAGACTGACGGGTCAGTGGAACATTTTAGTAGAACACTCAAACACATGATGAGAAAGGCAGTGGCGCAGGAAAAACAGGGCTGGGATGTGGTTTTACCCTATTTAATGTTTGCAGTGAGGGAGGTACCTCAAGCATCTACAGGATTCAGCCCCTTCGAATTGTTGTATGGCAGGCAGCCAAGAAGCATTTTTGGATGTTCTTGAGGAGGGCTGGGAGCAACAGAGTCCTAAAGAACCCAATGTGATCCAATTTGTGTCCCAATTGTATGACAGTTTGGGGTAGAACACCCCGTTGGTACAATTACATATGCATGAGGCATAGGGAGAAAAAATACTCCACGGTGGAACAAGAGTGCTTGGCGATCAAATGGGCCACCAAGGGTCTCAGGTGCTACCTCCTGAGTAGGGAATTCACTTTAGTCACCGACCATTCACCACTTAAGTAGATGCGCAGGAACAAGGAGGTGAGTGCCCGGGTAACTCGATGGTTTCTAGCGCTGCAGCCCTATCACTTCACAGTGGAGCATAGGCCAGGGAACCTGCACAAAATAAATGCTGATGCCCTTTCTCGCCGAGATGCGCTCTCCTAAGTGTCAGCGTCACAGAGGTTGGCGACGCTAAGTGGAGGGGTATGTTGCAAAGAGGCTTATTTGCCACAACTCTCCTATATAGAAACAGGCTAAATCCCAGCTAGTTTGCAGGAGCAGGCTGCAGACATTGCTAAATTCCCTCTGGGTACTTCTTCTAGCATACACACACACAGGTGTACCACACGGGTGTAGTAATGGCTTTGTTGTGTTGTGATTCGTTTGTAGTGAAAGGGCGGAGGATAAAAACACTGTTTGAATTTGTGAGCAATACCACCGATGCCAGTTAGTGGTCGGATAGTAGTGAGAAAACTACTGTTTAGACAGTCGCAGGATTGCGGGAGAAATTGTGATGAGAATTGCTGTTTATGCTATCCTGACACTTTCCAAATAAACAGCACGATTGATTCAGCAGAGCAGTGTTTTGCCGTACTTTATCATTTGTTTGGGAGAATTACACAAGTACTGGTTTTTATAAAGTTTGCTGCTTCAGTGTTTTAAGACCTTTTTGTCAGATGTTGCTATGATATACTGAAGTAAAATTACAAGCATTTCATAAGTGTCAAAGGCTGTTATTGACAATTACATTATGTTTATGCAAAGAGTCAATATTTGCAGTATTGACCCTTCTTTTTGAAGACCTCTGTAATTCGCCCTGGCATGCTGTCAATCAACTACTGGGCCACATACAAACTGATGGCTGCCCATTCTTGCCTAATGCATGGAGTTTGTCAGAATATGTGGGTTTTTGTTTGTCCACCCGCCTCTTGAGAATTGAACGCAAGTTCTCAATGGGATTATGGTCTGGGGAGTTTCCTGGTCATAGACGTAAAATTTCGATGTTTTGATCCCCGAGCCACTTGGTCATCACTTTTGTCTTATGGCAAGGTGCTCCATCATGCTGGAAAAGGCATAATTTGTCACCAAACTGTTCTTGGACTGTTTGGAGCAGTTGCTTTTGGAAGATGTTTTAATACCATTCTTTATTCATGGCTGTGTTCTTAGGCAAAATTGTGAGTAAGCCGACTCATTTGGCTGAGAAGCAACCCCACACATGAATGGGCTCAGGATGCTTTACTGTTGGCATGCCTATATAGTAAAATAAATTATTTATTTTTTAAAAAATTACATGTATTCATTATAGAAATTTGCACCCAATATGTGTAGGCGTTGAATTTACTCTTGGCAAGGGACACATTTCAAAGATAAGTGTATGTCAAAATAGAGGCATCTCAAGGGGAAGGGTTGCTTAACGTGCATCTAATGCCCCTTACTATACTATAATGTATTTGCACTTGAATGCTCCTTATCTGCCTCTTGAAGTGCAAGAGGCTGCAGGTGTTAGATACACGCATCCTAAAATAATGGTGCAATTTGGGCATATGGGCAATGCAACACATTTGCAAAATGTACCAAATTACAACATTCTGAAGCATTTACATCCAACTGTAAATTAAACAAATGCAAATAGGTAGATGCATATAGATGTTGCACAGAAATGCCAGCCAATGCCTGTTTTTGTCAGAGAATGATAATGCTGATGGCTACCTTAAGTATCAACTGTTCCCCACAACTCTTTTGTATTGTAAAAATTTGGCCAGGCCCATCTTTACCTTCTGTTTCACTTCATTTCAATTATTCAACGAATTGCGTCATTTTGGCCCTGCGCCCTAAGCAAATAGCATCATTTTGCCCAATTACAACAGGGGGAGGGGCCATCATTACGCAATAATCCCAGAAATTCGGGAGTCTCCCAGACAGTCCCTGAGAGTAGGCAACTATGATATAGATCAGGCCTGACCCACCTGTTGCTCTCCAGGTGTTTGTGAAACTACAAGCCCCAGCATGCTCTGCCATCATCATCAGCAGCAGCAGCCATTTATATAGTGCCATTAATTCCGCAGCACTGTACAGAGAACTCACATCAGTCCAGGGGAGGGCTGGCAAATAGTAACCTGGGGCAAGACTCGACTTAGCAGCCTATTAGGAACATTTTAAAGGGAAAAAAAATCAGGTGGCCCTATGCCAGACCAAGATAGCCAAAAATGGGACTGATTCCCCAGCCAAGCCTGCCCCTGTATCAGTCCCTGCCCCATTGGAGCTTACAGTTTAAATTCCCTAACATACATACACACAGAGTGAGAGAGACTAAGGTCAAACATAACATCCAATTAACTTACTAGTATATTTTTGGAGTGTGGGAAGAAAGCGAAGCGAAGGGCATGCTGGAACTTGTAGTTTCACAACACCTGGGGAGCCACAGGTTTTCCAGGTCTGACATAGATGAACATGTGGGTACTTAAGTTGAATGTGTTATTTATTTCTGATTAAATTAATACAATAGAACAAAAGGTTCACAATAAAATAAAAGTTGTGTTATGGCATTCCCAGGCATAACAACTGAATTCCATGATATTGTAAATCAGGACACAGCTTGTCATGAACTTCTGGGAACTTGAAAATATTGCGGGCCTGAAACAGAATTCCTCATGTTATTTTAAAAACTTCTTCTGGAGAGAAATAAAAACATAAAATTAAATTAATAAAAACATTGATTGTTAATGTTTGTGTTATATATGATTGAATAAAAGGGGTAAGCAGGAGCTGCTACCCCAATGTTGTGGAGCCACAAATTCCAGCACGCCCAGAAGGCTTCCGTCTCAAATGTTTATTTTATCTAGATATCTAGAGCGTAAGAAAGCAACTGCTGTAGTTATGCTGTCAACACACGCTGAGATATCGCAGATGATATTGGGCAATTGGCAGGATTTAGCAGTGTGCGGCCCAAAAGGTCATACTGACATTATTTGATGAATTACCTTTCCTGACCACTATCACAATCCATAACATTGCGTAACAAGTCAAAGAGTCTGGTAATAATAATGGATACTCTCTATGACTTTCAGACATAAAATAATTCACTTTTATTATTGGTGAAGCATAGTTCAAATTAGTGACTAGTTTAAAAGACAGTTTTTGACAGAAGCTGTGTCACATCTCTTGGGAACTTTCGCAAGGCAACATAAATTAGAGACTCATTGCCTTGAGAAAGCACGTAAGATACATTGGAACAGGTGTTTTTAAGAGACAGATCGTATTATAAATTACTGATCCACAGTGCATAACTGGTCACAAGTTATGTTCAACTGAAAACAGCTGGATTTCTACATCAGGACTAAAAATGCATACACGTGCATAGAATTATAGCATCGAGAAGCAGCTTTACAATGTTTATAAGTAATGGTCGAAGTGGAAATTTAGAAGTGACGGTATAGAAATTTAGAAGTGGAGGTATGGAAAATGTAATATGAATATAAGTGAATAGAATTTGATAGTTTGTACAATGGAAGCAGTAGGAGAAGTGCCGGTATGGCAGACCACCGTATACACCCCCACTTCCACCACTGGTATAAGTAATAAGTCATATCGCTCCATACGTACACAATATAATGTAATGAAGTGTCATACACACAGAAGTATCATACACACAGGGTCTTAAGTATGTTATTAATAAATGCAAAAGTCACATTTTGCATAGAAAATGTAGCAAAATACAAACACTCCCAGATTCATCGCCTACTATATTATAAATCCAATGGGAATCTTCTTTCCTGCAGTTGTGCAAATGGAAATGTCAAACAGTCAAATCAAAATAGAAGCCGCAACTTGACATAATATAGCCGCAATGTTAATGAATGAAGTACTGTCAACTGGATAGAGCTGCTGGTGGCATTATCACTATGTATTTTAACGCCAGGCCTGTGATACCCAAAAAAGTATAATTAGGTCCCATCTCCAAGTGGATGTGTATATGCTGTGTGGTTGGGTTAGCAGTAAGGATAGGATTAGTTCAGGAAAGCATTTAAAGACTAAATACAGCAGCCAAAAATCAAACAATTGATCTCGATTTGGCTAACACACCTACTCTGTACTCTGTCCTGCTGCATTTAATAATTGTCTTTTTACAAACTTATAAATAGATGCCTGGGGTCAATCACACTTGCTGGTCATCATCATAAACTATTCCTGTGTGCTCAGTGTACTGCAATCTAGTACGGCCAGTTCAGGACAGGACAGCTGCAGCACAGCTATAGTGCAAAGTGAATGCAAATTAATATTCCTATTATGGTTATTCAGCTTTCCCCACTGACTAGTGACTAACATATCTACTGATCATCATCATTTATTTATATAGCGCCAACATATTCCGTAGCGCTTTACAATTGGCGACAAACACAGTAAATAAACAAACTGGGTAAAACAGACAAAGAGGTGAGAGGACTGTAAGAATTGCTGTACTTGTTCTGTGATATTATTTTTATCTTTTTATTCATAGGGGCATATTCAATTGTTAGTGTTACTCGGAATAGTAACGCAGCGTGCGCACTATTACTGTCATTACAGTAATAGTGTGCGCAATTACCATTATTACGGTACCTTTAACGCTTGATTTCAGTTCGCAGCTCAGGGAGTTGCGAGCTGCAATCCGGCTTAGTATTACCGTAATAACGGTAATACTTTTAACGCAGCGAAATCCAACAATTGAACAATTGAATATTCCCTATAAAGCGCTGTTATATTACGCAATGCTCTACATTGAGGAGATCAAGAGAAGACACAACAGCGGCGGAATTAACAAGTTGTGGGCCCAGGCTCATAAATTTGCCCCCCTTCCTCACACACACACAAAAACAAAAAATGTATATTTTTTTTGTTTTATTTCAAATTTCAAGTATAAGAAATATAAATATATAATATGTGCCACTTCTGTATCCCACTGTGCCACTGTCCCCCTTCTGTATCACACTGTGCCCCTTTCACCTTTTTGTGCCACTGTCCCCCTTCTGCATCACACTGTGCCCCTTCCATCACACAGTGCCCCTTTTGTATTACACTGGGCCCCGTCACCCTTCTGTATTGCACGGTGCCACTGTCCCCCTTCTATATCACACTGTGCCCCTTCTGTATCACGCTGTGCCCCTGTCATATCACACTGTGCCCCTGGCCCCCTTCTGTATCCCACTGTGTCCCTTCTCCATCACACTGTGCCCCTTCTCCATTACAGTGTGCCCCGGGCCCCCTTCTGCACCATACTGTGCCCCACTTCTGTATCACATTGTGCCCCACTTCTGTATCACATTGTGCCCCACTTCTGTATCACACTGTGCCCCCTTCTCTATCACACTGTGCCCCCACTGCCTCAGTTCCTTTACTTAGCTTTTACTTGGCCATCTTTCCTCTCTTTCTCGTCTGTCTTCTTTCTTCATGCTTGTGGCTCTTCTCTGCATCGCTCCTCACTGACAATGCCGGACGTAATGAGGTCAAGCTTGACATGCAGGAGAGAGAAGGCCGGGTCCCAGTTGCCACAGGATTGGTAAATGTCACGGGCACTAGGAGTTTCTACCCAGGATTCACCAGGTGTGATTATGCTTACCAGAGGGACGGAGTTTATCACAGCGATCCTCTGGGCAGTATGGTGAATGGTTGGAACAGTACAACAACTTAGGATAAGGAATGTCAATGGAGAGTCAGCGACTTGCAGCTATGCAGCAGGAGAGTCAGCGACTTGCAACTATAATGCGGAGGTAGGTATAACAACTGATGTGCAGTGAAGACTCGTGCCAGTGCAGGTGGGTAGCGGGGAGAGTCAGTGGTCTGCGGATAGCAAGTTGTACCACTGCGGTGATGGGAAGACTTGTCGAGGTGCAGGTATGCAGCGGAGTAGAGGTAGTCTGTAGCGGGGAAGTTAACCACGAATGAGCAGAGAGGACTTGTCCACAGCAAAACCGATCACACGAGCAGAACACAGGAAACACCTAGGAGTCTCAAGGAAATGAACAAGCAACGATACTATGGACACAGGTGCCTTAAATAGTGAGTGGTGATTGATTCACCAATAGGATTAAAAGCAAGGTTTTAAGTTCAAGAGTCCTGCACATGCGCAATCCAGTCAAGATGGCGGACGGCCGCGGCTTAGGACAGGCGCCGGCAGGAATGAGAGAGAGCCACGTACCAGACCAGAGGCAGTAAATATATATTTTTTATTTATGGATTTATTGTAAATGGATGCCGTTAGTTTCACTTGTGGGACACAAACAAATAACATACAATGACATAAAACAGAAGGTAAAGATGATTGTGCCCAAAAGCTTATAATCTAAGAATTTAATTTCACAATTATTCCTATTTTGTAATTATTACTTGCAAGATATTGGACAGTCATTGTTCATTATTTCAGCACCCAACTTCGATATATATCCTTCGGACTGTTCTATTATTAATAATAATAATTAAAAGAGTATGGAAAAATATGATTGTTTAGTCATCAACTAAAATTTAAGCAAAAAAAAGAGATGCAGCTGTTGCACTGGTATTTTAAATAGTTCTAGCAGAAATCCATCTCACTATAATGATGTAAACAAAAAGGAAAGTATTTAAATAGTAACTTTAAAATGAACCACATGAGTTCTGTGGAATAAGCTTCTGATTTATGTATCTAACAGACAAATATGCTCGCTATGCTACAACCGTAAATATCACCTCAATATAATATATTATATATCAAACACCGCTTCACATATTTTCTTGTCGCATACCCTGAGGAGATTGCCAGTCTCCCAAAAGTGTTGAGAACAAAAAAATATAATGATCAGGGTGCGTCCAAAAAGGATGTAAAACTAGCTTGAAAAAGTTAGCATACTGCTAACGAAACGTGTTAGAGTCAGGACTCCCTCACATCCGGATCGCTATTTGAAGGAGAACACATCTCCATTATCTCCAAGGAGACTATTTTGCATTATTTTGAAGATTCAGGACGAATATATTCACTCAGTGTGTATGCCGAAACTGCCCTCACTCCTGAGGCAGTTTTACAACGGGATATCACTCCTCTGCACAACGGAACTCCGGCACCTGAGTACACTCCTCCCGATACCTATTGATATACACCACCCATGTCCACCAGCGGTGGTTTGTCAGCTATCTTCTCGGGATTTCCAGTGGTGAGATAAATACCCCAGCATTTTCACCATCTATAAGAACTTTATTGATCATTGTGGGATTATATGAGAGCCACATTAAGGAAAATTGACACATCACGCATCAGACCACGCTGAATCCTATTATGGATCTGTGTTCATTCACCCTCACGTTGCAGCTGCACCTTACTATTGGGTGAGATCTCTCCTGCTACATTTTTGTTGATTATCAGGACTTTGTCTACAATACATGTTTTTATGATAGTGTGTACTGGCCAGACACTCATTTTATTGATTATTATCACCTCATTGGGAATGTGTTCATTGTAACATTGTATCGGGTATTACCCGCCATATCATTTGGATGATATACATGTGAGCTTGGTCACTTATTCTTTTTATATATAAATAAATATATTTTTACTAGGGATGTGCACCGGCGACTTTTGAGGTCTCGTGTTTTGTGTTTTCGATCCGGATTTTCGTTATTTTTGGGGTTCGGATTTGTCTCGCAAAACACTTGACGAAAGGTCTCGGTTCGGATTTAAGGTTTTGGATTCGGATTTTTTTTGAAAAAAACATAAAAAGTTTAAAAATCAAGTTTTTGGGCTTATTTTCACTCCTAGGCTATTATTAACCTCAATAACATTCAATAACAAGCATTTCCACTAATTTACAGTGTATTCTGAACACCTCACAATATAGTTATTAGTCCAAAACGTTGCAACAAGGTATCTTTCTGGACTGCGTAGAGGAGTGGGTCACCACAATATATATTAAAAACCCTGAACTTTTATGATTCGCACCAATAAATGTACCTGGACTGCGTAGAGGAGTGGGTCACCACAATATATATTAAAAACCCTGAACTTTTATGAATCGCACCAATAAATGTACCTGGACTGCGTAGAGGAGTGGGTCACCACAATATATATTAAAAACCCTGAACTTTTATGAATCGCACCAATAAATGTACCTGGACTGCGTAGAGGAGTGGGTCACCACAATATATTAAAAACCCTGAACTTTTATGAATCGCACCAATAAATGTACCTGGACTGCGTAGAGGAGTGGGTCACCACAATATATATAATAAGAAAACCATCAACTTGTTTGATTCGCACCAATAAATGTACCTGGACTGCATAGAGGAGTGGGTCACCACAATATATTAAAAACCCTGAACTTTTATGAATCGCACCAATAAATGTACCTGGACTGAGTAGAGGAGTGGGTCACCACAATATATATAATAAGAAAACCATCAACTTGTTTGATTCGCACCAATAAATGTACCTGGACTGCGTAGAGGAGTGGGTCACCACAATATATATAATAAGAAAACCATCAACTTGTTTGATTCGCACCAATAAATGTACCTGGACTGCGTAGAGGAGTGGGTCACCACAATATATATTAAAAACCCTGAACTTTTATGAATCGCACCAATAAATGTACCTGGACTGCGTAGAGGAGTGGGTCACCACAATATATATAATAAGAAAACCATCAACTTGTTTGATTCGCACCAATAAATGTACCTGGACTGCGTAGAGGAGTGGGTCACCACAATATATTAAAAACCCTGAACTTTTATGAATCGCACCAATAAATGTACCTGGACTGCCTAGAGGAGTGGGTCACTACAATATATATTAAAAACCCTGAACTTTTATGATTCGCACCAATAAATGTACCTGGACTGCCTAGAGGAGTGGGTCACCACAATATATATTAAAAACCCTGAACTTTTATGAATCGCACCAATAAATGTACCTGGACTGCGTAGAGGAGTGGGTCACCACAATATATTAAAAACCCTGAACTTTTATGAATCGCACCAATAAATGTACCTGGACTGCCTAGAGGAGTGGGCACTGGGCACCACAATAAAATATATAAAAAACCTTCAACAGGTCTGCATTACACTACACATACAGCTGCTCCTCCATCCTCTCCATCATATACATGTTGGAGTTTTAGCGTGTGACAACTTCTTGTTTTTGATAATGTCAGTGCATTTTGAATATTTTTCAATTTGCCCCACACCACTGAATGTACTTTATCTATGATACGCATCTATCTATCTTGACTGCGTAGTGTGGTGGCCCCGGTACACAATTTGGTACCGAGGCCACAATATAATTAAAAAACCCTCCACGTGTCAGAATTCCACCAAACAAGTATCTGGACTGCGTAGTGGGGTGGCCCAGGTACCCAATTTGATACCGGGGCCACAATAAAATAAATACACCCTCCACGTGTCAGAATTCCACCAAACAAGTATCTGGACTGCGTAGTGGGGTGGCCCCGGTACCCAATTTGATACCGGGGCCACAATACCTCCTCCAAACATGGTACAGACAATTCGTCATTGAGATCCCATCAAGTATGTTAAAGACAGACAGGGTCCAAGTGTTATTGGTTGACTTTGTAAACCAAAAAACTGTCCATGTTGCACATAGTCGTGCAACGAAGACTGACTTTTTCATTTAAAGGCACCATCTTTCAAGTGTAGTGTTTGTAGGTCTAAGTCATATTATACTTTTGGTAAAATTGGTTTATTTTGTTCCTCTTTATGGTAACTACTAATAGAATTAAAGTATTAAATAGAAGCGGCAGTTCCTCTTTATGGTAATTAGTAATAGAATTAAAGTATTAAATAGAATTAAAGTATGAAATAGAATTAAAGTATTAAATAGAATTAAAGTATGAAATAGAGTGGTATAGAGTTGTAGTGTGGTATAGATAGAGTGGTCCCCACAATATAATTATAAAACCCTCAACTGGTCTGAATTCCACCAAACAAGTATCTGGACTGCGTAGTGTGGTGGCCCCGGTACACAATTTGGTACCGAGGCCACAATATAATTAAAAAATTGGGCATCAACTGTCACCGTTGTTTAATATCTGATACACCTAAATATGGACTGCACAGTGGAGTGGCCCCGGTAGTAAATTTGGTGCCGGGGCCACAATACCTCCTCCAACTTCCAAGTGTAGTGTTTATAAAGACAGACAGCGTCGAAGTGTTATTAGTTGGCTTTCTTAACCCTAAAATTGTCCCTGTTGCAAATATTCGTGCAATGGACAGTTACTTTTTTATTGAAAGACTCAAGCTTTCAAGTGTAGTGTTTATAAAATATAAACAACAATACAGTAGTTTTAGAGCACGTCAATACCTCTTGTTTTAAATTATGACACAGCATTTTACTTTTGGTTTAATATCTTGAATTTTTTAAAATTTGGTTTTACTTTTTGAACATGGCAAACGACTGTTGATTGGTCATATAATGCCAAAAAAAAAGTTCCAAGATGGAATTGTCCTTGGGCCCTCACACCCACCCTTATGTTGTTGAAATAGGACATGCACACTTTAACAAACCAATCATTTCAGCGACAGGGCCTACCAAACAACTTTGGCTGAAATGATTGGTTTGTTTGGGCCCCCACACCAAAAAAGCTATTCATCTCTCCCTGTACAGACTAAACAGGCTCTACTGAGGCAAGATGTCGTCCTCATCCTCAACCTCTGATTCCTCTCCCCCTACAGTGTGTACTTCCTCCTCATCACACATTATCAATTCGTCCCCGCTGGACTCCACAACCACAGGTCCCTCTGTAGTATCTGGAGGGCAGTGCTGTACTTCATTGAGGAATTGATTATTCATTTTTATAAACATCATTTTTTCAACGTTGTGAGGAAGCAACCTCCTTCGCCGCTCACTGACCAGGTTCCCCGCTGCACTAAAAACTCTTTCCGAGTACACACTGGAGGGGGGACAACTCAGGTAAAATAGAGCCAGTTTGTACAGGGGCTTCCAAACTGCCTTTTTTTCCTGCCAGTAACAATATGGACTGTCTGACATGTCTACTTGGATGGTGTCAGCAAAGTAATCATCCACAATTTTTTCTATTGTGACAGCATCCAATGCAGCGAGAGTAGACATGTCTGCAATGGTTGGCAGGTCCTTCAGTCCGGACCAGATGTTATCAGCATCCCCGCCAGTGCCTCTTTTGGGAAAACTGAGCTTTTTCCTCGCAGCCATAGATGTGGAAGAAAATGAGGGTGGAGCTGTTGGCATGTCACGGTCCTCTTCAGAGGACAATCTCCTGACCAGCAGGTCTTTGCACCGCTGTAGACTTGTGTCCGCCGGAAACAGAGACACAACATACGCTTTAAACCGAGGATCGAGCACGGTGGCCAGAATGTATTCCTCTGACTTTAAAAGAGTGACCACCCTCGGATCCTGGCAAAGCGTACGAAGGGCTACATCCACAAGAGCTACATGCTTGGTGTAATCGCAATGGCTTACCAGCTCCTCCCTCACTTTCTCCAGCTGCTTCTGCAACAGCCTGATCAGGGGAATGACCTGACTCAAGCTGGCAGTGTCGGAACTGACTTCTCGTGTGGCAAGTTCAAATGGCTGCAGAACCTTGCACAACACGGAAATCAGTCTCCACTGCGCTTGACTGAGGCGCATCCCCACTCCTTTGCCTATGTCATAGGTGGCTGTGTAGGCCTGAATGGCCTTTTGCTGCTCCTCCATCCTCTGCAGCATATAGAGGGTGGAGTTCCAGCGCGTCACAACCTCTTGTTTGAGGTGATGGCAGGGCAGGTTCATGCTTTTTTGATGTGCCTCTAGTCTGCGGTAGGCACTGGCTGAATGCCGAAAGTGTCCAGCAATTTTGCGCGCCACCGCAAGCATCTCCTGCACACCCCTGTCACTCTTGAGGTAATGCTGCACCACCAAATTAATGGTGTGGGCAAAACATGGGACGTGCTGGAAATTGCCCATATTTAATGCCCGCACAATGTTACTGGCATTGTCTGACACCACAAATCCCCATGAGAGTCTAAGTGGGGTAAGCCACTGGGAGATAATTTCCCTCATTTTCTCTAATATGTTGTCAGCGTTGTGCCTCTTATTAAAGCCTGTAATGCACAATGTTGCCTGCCTTTGCATGAGCAGCCATTTTGTAGATGCTGCTACTGATGCAGCTGTTGCTGTTGCTGCGGAAGGGGATGCATCTACCCAGTGGGCTGTCACAGTCATATAGTCCTTCGTTTGCCCAGAACCACTTGTCCACATGTCCGTGGTTAAGTGGACAGTGGGTACAACCGCATTTTTAAGAGCACTGAGGACACTTGATCGTACTTCTCTGTACATTTTTGGTATCGCCTGCCTAGTGAAGTGGAATCTCGAGGGGATTTGGTACCGGGGACACAATACCTCCATCAACCCTCTAAATCCCACTCCACTGATGGCGGACACCGGGCGCACGTCTAACACCAACATTGCAGTTACAGCCGCAGTTATACGCTTTGCAATAGGGTGACTACTATCGTATTTTGTGGTCATGGCAAACGACTGTTGGACGGTCAATTGTTTTGTGAAAGACTTAGCGGTCTTACGACTTCCCCTCTGGGAAGATGACCGACTAACAGCAGCAACAGCAGCAGTGGCAGTAGTAGGCGTACCGCTGCAGGATTCCTCGGATGAATCCCGTATTGAGGAGGACTCAGTCTGGCTGCTGACTTGGGCTGCAGGACTGAATCTGATGGAGATTGTGGAGGAAGTTGACGAGGAGGGTGTTGCTGGTGTGTATCCAACTGGACCACGGGATTTAGGTGTCCCTGTACCGATGAGGGTCCTAGCCCCAGTTCCTGAACTAACCACTGAACTATGAAGGTTATTCAGGTGACGTATAAGGGAGGATGTTCCTAGGTGGGCAAGATCCTTACCCCTGCTTATTTGAGCTTTACATACGCTACATATGGCCATACATTGGTTGTCTGGATTTGGATAAAAATAACTCCAGACCGAAGAGGTGCATTTTTTGGTCTTCTGACCAGGCATGACGATGGGCTTTTTCATCCCATGGACATCAGCTGTTTCCCCCCCTGGTGCCTCATTTACAATAACCACATCACTATCCTCATCATCAAGTTCCTCCACAGCGCCAGCTACATCATCAATAGCCTCCTCCCGAGCCACCTCTTCCCGTACAGTGATGGGAAGGTCAGGCTTGACAACCACCAACATCCTTGGACTCGCCTTGTGGATTTGTGATAATTTCTCTTTAGAAGGCAGAGTTGTTTGCTGTTTTGTTGCTGACAGCATAACTCTCTTCAATTTTTTGTAGGGGGGTGGAGGAGGAGGGCTAAGATCCGTGGGTGAAGCTGAACCACTAGTCATGAACACGGGCCAGGGCCTAAGCCGTTCCTTGCCACTCCGTGTCGTAAATGGCATATTGGCAACTTTACGTTTCTCCTCAGATGATTTTAAGTTTCTCTTTTTGCTACTTTTTCTTAACTTGGGCTTTTTGGATTTTACATGCCCGGTACTACGAGATTGGGCATCGGGCTTGGAAGACGACGTTGATGGCATTTCATCGTCTATGTCATGACTAGTGGCAGCAGCTTCAGCATTAGGAGGAAGTGGGTCTTGATCTTTCCCTACTTTATCCTCCAAATTTTTGGTCTCCATTATATGTAGCACAAGATACTGCAGAATGTGTGAACTTGGTAATATTGCAGTACCAATGGACTTATACTGCTGGATTGGTTTTGCAAATTTGGTTATAATTATTATATATATTTTTTTAAAAAAATTTTTTATTTTTTTTTACTTTTTTTTTATTTTTAAAAAACTTGGGAATAGTGGGGAAATAACTATGCCCTTAGAAGCACAGAGCACAGGACACAGCACCACTGGACTGAACAGGACACGGCACAGGACCCAGCAGCACTACGGAACTCAGCAGGACAGAGCACAGGACACAGCACCACTGGACTGATACTGCAGAATGTGTGAACTTTGTAATATTGCAGTACCAATGGACTTATACTGCTGGATTGGTTTTGCAAATTTGGTTATAATTATTATATTTATTTATTTTTTTTTAAAATTTTTATTTTTTTTTACTTTTTTTTATTTTTTAAAAACTTGGGAATAATGGGGAAATAACTATGCCCTTAGAAGCACAGAGCACAGGACACAGCACCACTGGACTGAACAGGACACGGCACAGGACCCAGCAGCACTACGGACCTCAGCAGGACAGAGCACAGGACACAGCACCACTGGACTGATACTGCAGAATGTGTGAACTTTGTAATATTGCAGTACCAATGGACTTATACTGCTGGATTGGTTTTGCAAATTTGGTTACAATTATTATATATATTTATTTTTTTTTAAATTTTTTATTTTTTTTTACTTTTTTTTTATTTTTTAAAAACTTGGGAATAATGGGGATATAACTATGCCCTTAGAAGCACAGAGCACAGGACACAGCACCACTGGACTGAACAGGACACGGCACAGGACCCAGCAGCACTACGGAACTCAGCAGGACAGAGCACAGGACACAGCACCACTGGACTGATACTGCAGAATGTGTAAACTTTGTAATATTGCAGTACCACTGGACTTTTACTGCTGAATGTGTGAACTTGGTAATATTGCAGTACCAATGGGCTTATACTGCAGGATTGGTTGTGCAAATTTTGTGGTAATTAAAATAAATTTAAGTAGTTTTTGGTATTTTTTAAAAAAAACTTTTTTTTATTTTTTTAAACACAGGGGAATATTGGGGAAATAACTATGCCCTTAGAAGCACAGAGCACAGGACACAGCACCACTGGACTGAACAGGACACAGCACAGGACCCAGCAGCACCACTGACCTCAGAAGGACAGAGCACAGCACACAGCACCACTGGACTGATACTGCAGAACACAGCACAGCACAGCACAGCACAGAACTAAACAGCACAGCACAGAACTAAACAGCACAGCACGAGATCTACCAGGACAGAGGACCACCTAACACACCCTCCCTCTACCCTGATCAATGCCCGAGTGAAGATGGCGGCGACTAGCGTGGAATTTATAGGATCCGAGTATCGCGAGATCCGACAACGGGATTATGAGTCAGAGCCTCAGTTTCACATTTGAATTTGGCGCCAATACCCGGATCTGTCTCGGATCCGACTCGGATCCGCAACGTTCGGGTGGGCTCGGATTTCATAAATCCGAGTGCGCTCATCCCTAATTTTTACATCCTTTTTGGACGCACCCTGATCATTATATTTTTCTGATTTATGTATCACTGGCTTTGAAAGATTGAAGAACAGCCAGCCTGCTCCACTAGCAGCATCTGATGTATATAATGTCCGCATGATATACTTCAGGGACCACATGGGCACTCCCTCTGACCTTCAAAAGGGTCACATATTACACTTTATCTCAGAAATAATTTAAAACAAATATTATCAAAGAAAGTGACACCAATCTGTAATCACTAGAGATGTTCACTGACCCCTGTGTTTTGGTTTTAGATCTGTATTACCTTCGTGATTTGGTTTTGGTTTTGGCAAAGCCGGTCCTTGCGAGTTTTGATTTTCTTAAAAATTGCTCAAATATGCTAAAATTACATAATTTTGCTCTTTTTTGTTCCTACATTATTATTAACCTAAATAACATTAATTTTCAGTCATTTACAGTCAATTTTGACCACCTCACAGGTCACAAAAGGATTTTCATGCAGTTTTGGTGAAAGACTGCAGCGAGCTGGCTGGATATTAAGCGACAGAGCAATGAGACAAACACACAACAGTTTATATCACACCTAGGAAACATTTTCACACAGCAGTGGCAGAAAAAAAAGAAAAGTTGTGCAAGATAGAATTGTCCTTGGGCCCACCCATATGTTAAAGGGGTTTAACAAACTCACACAGGGGTAGCAGGTACAGTTTAACAAGCCAAGTACTTTAATGACAAGGAGTGCCACTTTTTGTACCTGAGGTGCTTGGTTTGTTTGGACCCTCACAAAACAAGCTAACAATGGGCTTAAGGCAACTAAGCTAACAGTGATGTCAATGAACTCTACAGTGGCAAGTCCTGCATCAGTGGAAGCAGCTCTTGCCAGTGATAAGAAGAAGGCCATTGTCATGCCTAGACATAAGACCAAAAAATCCACCTCTTATGTCTAAAATTATTTTTACCCAAATCCTGACAACAGTTGTCTAGCCATTTGTAGCATTTGTAAAGCCACAGTCAGTAGAGGTAGGAACCTTAACCATCTAGGAACCTCATCCACGTTATGCCATTTGAAGTGAGTTCATGGGAAGCTCTTGGAAAATCAGAAACCTATGCTAAAAAAATAACAACAAGCAGTCCAGCATCAGCTACCTCCATTCTCTCAGCTAGATCCCAGCACCTGCAATCTACACCGCCCACCGCTTCATCATCAATATCCTCACTAGTGATCGGAGTTAGTCCTGCATCCAAGCAGCTAAGGCTAGATGACTCCTCCTCTATCCAGGATTCCTCAGAAGAATCCTTGAGCGTTAGGCCTACTGTTGCTGTTCCTGCTGCTGTGGGTGGATCTTCAACCAGAAGCAGACCAAGAAGAAGACTACTAGTAGTTTACAACAATTGACTTTTAAACAATCCTTTGCAAGAGTAAGCAAGTATGACAGCTGTCATCCAGTCACACAGCGGATCACAGGCGACATGGCGACTATGCTAGTATTAGATATGTGTCCAATATCCACCATTTATGCAGCAGGTTTTAGACAGTTAATTAGGGTCCTGTGTCCCCGTTACCAAATTCCATCTGGACAATATTTTAGTAGACAAGCAATTCCTCACCTGTACCAGGAGGTTACAAAAAACAAAATTATTGTACTACAAAATGTCATTCTACCCACTGTACACTTAACTACAGATATGTGGTTATGCTCCCTTAAAATCCACCTGTTCAGGTTAGCCTATCCTTTCTCCGCCTAACCCTGCCCTACTCCATCCCTCTTCTCTCTCACTCTAGCTAACCTTTCTATACCTCGCCCATCTTTCTTTCTCCCTGCTCCTCTCCCTTCGGTGTTCTCATCCCTCACTCCCTCTTGCCACTCTGTGTCTCCTGTCAGTCTCCCATTCACCTTTAGATTGTAAGCTCCCTTGAGCAGGACTCTCTTTCCTCATGCCCTCCTTCTCTTGCTTTCCTTTGCCCTTAGCCCTCCGCCTGTTCTCTCCATTTTGTCACTTGACACCTGCCCCCATTTTTCTTCTTCTCCTGTACCTCCTCTTTTCCATCTCTGCCCTGATCCTGTAAGTGTTGCCCACTCTATTGGGCACAGGGCACAGGCGTATCCCTTTATTCACTGCCCCATCTCACTCCTTCCCTTTCTTTCTGTACATTGGAATTCACTTTTACCTCTTTGCCCTATGTACGTCTCTCTGCTAAATTGGTACTTCTTTATACTTATTGCTCTTAGTCTATATTTATTACACTTTGTTATGTACTACCTTTTTTGCCATGTATTGTATGCCATGTATTATCACCCTGTACTGTTACGCCAAGCTCTATGTACGGTGCTGCTGACCCTTTGTGGCACCTTGCAAACAAAAGATAATAATAATAATAATAATAATAATAATAATAATGATAATGTGGACAAGCGGAACTGGCCAAAATAAAGATTATATGACTGTGACAGCCCACTGGGTTGATGAATCACCTTCAGCAGCAGGAACAGCAGCAGCATTTAACAAACAAAGCCAGATCTTTCAGAGGCAGGCTACTCTGTGTATCACCAGCTTCACCTAAGAGGCATACTGCTGACAACCCTTTCGAAAAACTAAGGGATGTAATTGCAACATGGCTTATCCCGCTTGGACTCTCCTCAGGATATGTGATTTGATTTCCGATAACGCCATCAATATTGTGAGAGCATTGCAGCGTGGTAAATTTCATCACATTTCCTGTTTTACTTACACAATCAAACAGTGACATGCAGGAGATGCTGTCTGTGTCCCAAAATATTTTGGGACATTTTCGGTATTCTGCAACAGCATGTATGAGATTGCAGCAGCTGCAAAAAGAATACAGTTTGCCCTGCCACCAACTGAAGCAAATGGTGGTAACAAGGTGAAATTCCACCCTTTGTATGCTTCTGAGGATGGAGAAATAGCGAAACGCCATCCACACTTACTCAACAAGCCATGACATTGTGAAAGGAAGGGGAATGTACTTTAGTCTAGTGCAGTGGAGAATACTTTCCGTGTTGTGCAATATGCTGAAACCATTCAAAGTCGTCACCTGTAAAGTGAGTTCAGACACTGTTAGCTTCAGTCAAGTGATTCCCGTAATTAGACTTTTGGAAAAGCACCTTGAGAAATTGAAGGAGGAGATGAAACAAAGAAATTGCGCAAAGTATGTCTGACTTGTAGATCAATTACTTTATTTGCTTTGCCAGGATCCAAAACTTATCAACATCTTGAAATTGGATCACTACATTTTGCGGACTGTGCTTGATCCTAGGTTTAAGAGCTATGTCTTCTCTTTCTTTCCAACTAACCCAGATCGCAAGAGATGCAATGAGCTCCTGGTGAGCAAATTGACAGCTCAAGTGATACATGACATGACGGCATCTCCTCCTTCAGTTTCTCAGGCAACTGCTGCTAGGAAAAACCCAGTGGTGATACAGATGAATCAACCCAACATTTTGACCTCTGGTCTGGTCTAAAAGAATTGCCCAAAAATTGGGACATCTCTGCCATAAAATGAACTACAGATTCCATGAGGAAGGGCTTTTACCAGCAAATGGTGGAGACTGGAGAGTGACAAGAACAATGTGACTGGAGAGTGACAAGAACACTGCTACCCCTGTTTCTGTGTGATCAATGGCACTGAGCAATGGCAAGGAGACCAGAGACTGACAAGAACAATATCACTGGAGACTGGCGATTGACACGAATACTACTATCCTTGTTTCTGTGTGAGAAATGGCACTAAGACTGGAGAGTGACAAGAACAATGTTACTGGAGAGTGACAAGAACAATGTTACTGGAGAGTGACAAGAACACTGCTACCACTGTTTCAGTGTGAGCAATGGCACTGAGCAATGGCACTGAGACTGGAGAGTGACAAGAATAATGTGACTGAAGACTGCCAAAAACAATGTGACTGGAGACTGGAGAATGACAAGAAAACTGTTACTCCTGTTTCTGTGTGATCGATGACACTGAGACTGGAGAGTGACAAGAACAATGTGACTGGAGACTGGAAAGTGACAAGAACACTCCTGTTTCATTGTGAGCTAAGGCACAGAGCAATGTCACTGGAGACTTTTAAGAACACTTTCACCCCAATAATTTCTATTTCAGCAATGCCACTGAGCAATCGCACTGACACTGTAGACTGCCAAGAACACTGCCACCCCTCCTGTTTCAGTGTGAGCTATGGCACAGTACAATGTCAGTGGAGACTGCCAAGAACACTGCCACCCCTCATCTTTCAGTTTGAGCAATGAATCTGGCCAACTGCACTGGAGACTGCCGAGAACGCTGAAACCCCTTCTGTGTCTGTCTGTGAAATGGCGCCGGATCAACATGGAGAGCGGTACTTATAGAATTCAAAAACTAGCGAGATCCGACAACGCAACAGTAACTTTTTACCTTGTTTTCAATTCCAAGGGCGCACAAAACTACCGAGGCGGCTCAGTTCGGTACTCAGATCTGCGATTTTAAGGGTTTTCAGAAAACCGAGCCCGAGCATCTCTAGTAATAACATAGCAGGCATTTTAAAAAAGTTTTACAAGTTAAAACGAACATATCTGACAATAAATCAGGAAGGAGCTCAGTGCCCCAGGAGAAGGCTTGAAGTGCCATCTATTGCCCTTCCCTCGTGTAGACAAACCAAATTTGTTAATAATTAAGCTAAAACAAATTCAGCAGCCTGGCAGTCGAAAGTCTTCAACTACAACATTTTGAAGAGCTAATGCATCTTTCTATTGCTGAAAAGAATTATGATGTTGAGTAGGATGCATCATGAGCAACAAAAAGCCACCAATTATGACTGTCATGGAGCACTCCTTGCTGCTGGATGGGGCATACTTATATGCAAGCTCCTATAGATATTGAAACTGTTGATGATTCTCTTGTCTTTGAGTCAGTATGTCATAAAAGCATTTAATTGCAAATTGACACTAAACTTGGTAATTATAAAATTTGATTGCTCCCCCCAAATTCTCCATCATTTTGGGAATCCCCTTGCTGTCATCT
Source organism: Mixophyes fleayi (assembly GCF_038048845.1). NCBI lineage: Eukaryota > Metazoa > Chordata > Amphibia > Anura > Limnodynastidae > Mixophyes > Mixophyes fleayi. The sequence continues at coordinate 433,266,680 of NC_134402.1, read as the reverse complement.
CATAATCCTTTTGTTAGTTGGACACTTGCACGATATTTTTCCCTTGTGAGCACAATGGGGTTTATTGTTATCCAAGGAATATAGGCTTCTGGACCCTCTGTAAGACATTTAGATATGTTTCCTTCACAATACAAACAGTTCTGGAATGTCTGTGATAGAAAGAACACTGAACAGTTGCTTAGAATCTCTCATAGTTCTATCAAGCTGTTGCCAGGATGTTTGATTCTATTTGGTCGAATTTCATCTCTCGGAGCCAGAATTAAAATTCCTTAGAGAATACTTGGGTTGTTTAATTTATCATTCCACTTCTCCTGCTAGGGCAGACTTCTTCTTTGTTGAAAGATGCTACTTTATGTCCTTTGTATTGACTTTAAAGAGCTAAATAAGGTTACAGACAAAAAATGTACTCATTCCCCTTAATTCCTGCTTGAGAGACTACAGAAAGCTAAAATAATTACAAATGATATTCTGTTTGAGACCTACAATTGTCTTCAATTGATTTGTAGATGAGTGAAAGGCTGCTTTCATGGCCAGACATGGTGCAAGATGGGATTGTCCTTGGGTCCTCCCACCCACCCTATGTTGGATCTTAAAAAGGACATGCACACTTTAACAAAACAAGCAGTTCAGCGACAAGGAGTGCCACTTTTGTGGCTGAAGTGCTTGGTTTGTTTGAGCCCCCACAGAAAAGGCTCAAGCTAGGAGTATCTGAACTTACTTCACAGGTGATTACTTCGAACGGTTTTAGCACCTTGCTCAACACAGAAAGTATTCTCCACTGCGCTTGAGTAAAATACATCCTCCCTCCTTTCCCAATGTCATGACTTGTTGAGTAAGCATGCATGGCTTTTTGCTGTTCCTCCATCCTCAGAAGTATATACAGAGTAGAATTCCATCTTACCACCTCTTGCTTCAGTTGGTGGCAGAGCAAATTAAATTGCTTTTGTAGCTGCTGCAATCTCCTACATGCTGTTGCCGAATGACGGAAATGTCCAGATATTTTACAGGCCACAGACAGCATCTCCTGCACATCCCTGTTATTTTTAAAAAAATCTCTGCACCACCAAGTTTATTGTGTGAGCAAAATAGGGAATGTGATGGAAATATTTTTATTGATTGATCTTGCAACACATTATTACAAAAACTCTACAAGGGTGGCACCTTCTTCTCTTAAAATATCAGGTTTAAACTCAAAGACCAAAGAAAGGGGGGCTATTTGCTCACAGGAAAGTCCATCAACCTAAATATAAATATACAATAAGATAAAACACATAAAACAAGAGGGTGCCACCACAAAACTGAAACTAATTTCCAAACGTATTTCAACTTACTAACACAAACACCACCACAAAGAAACAAGCTGTGGGTGCATGTAAGCCATACTTGAAATATACTTAGCTTTCAAAATTTAGGGGAGTGAAAAGACAGCGAGAAAAGCCACTTAGAAAAGAGAGCGCCAGACTTTGACCTCCTTAAGTAGGTCTCAGGCCCCGCCACAGCCTGAGCTAGTTGGCATTGGACATCCGACGTCTCTCCATACCCTTCAGTTTCCACACCTCGTGGAAATTTTACCCACCACCACTTCACAGGGAAGGATTTTATGCCTGATGGACACTTGACACCGTGCATTCCACGTGAAATATCTGACCACTAAACTGACTAAAAAAAGGGTGCAGAAATCAAAAACCCTCCCCCTGGCCTTGAATGCCCCGTAAACCCATTCAGGGTAACTAAGCCCCGAAAGGCAGGGGATCCCCAGTGACCTGGAAACTCTTTTATAAACCTTTATGTTAAAGGGACACTGAAGCAAGAAATGGTCCATAGTCTCCTCCACCCCCAGACATTCCTCCCGCGGGCAACCACGATCATCAGCATTTCTGTACTTGAGGTTCCCTCTCACGTAAAGTCTCCTGTGAAAGGAGAGCCAGACAATGTCCCAAAGCTTCAACGGGATTCTCCCTGAATTAATCAGGGAAAGTCCCACTGAACTCACATCACCTGGGCAGTCCCTCAGTGACAGCGGAACCCAGAAGTGGGAGTGCAGGACTCTCTTCTCCAGCTCCCTTCCAGATGGTTAATTACTTTGTTCCCACCTTATTTGAACCTATTTACCAGCTAGTGTACCAAATCTGATTTTATTCTGACTAGGGGTATATTTACTTTGCGTGTTTGAAAAAGTGGAGATTTTGCCTATAGCAACCAATCAGATTCTAGTTATTTAGTACATTCTACAAAATGACAGCTAGAATCTGATTGGTTGATAAAGGCAACAACCCCAATGTCTCATCTCAGCATTCTGAGCCCCAGGCCCACTTATGATCATACCTCAACCTCTACACTCAGAGTTTGACTTCAGATTCTTGCAACACAGTTGTTTAACTGCTCATTTCACTGTCATTTTATTATTACACAACTCCGAAAAAAAGGGAACAAACAGGATCAGTCTCATGAATTGTCTTTTGCTTATCAAGTTATATCTTTTTATGACATTGGCACTATATAAATAAATGATAATGATAATAATAATTATAATAATAATAATAATGCATGGAGTAGTTGGATTTGTCAACAAAGAAACATTGAGGAAGGATACCCTGTCCTTGCAGCTGGAACAGATCAGGCTTCATAGATGCTGAACAGTGATTTATGGGATGTTAAGCTTTGTGAGGGTCTAGTCATGGAGAGGAATCCCAGTCTTGTGCTGGAGGTTGCAATATTGTTTTCATAAACACATATCCCTGTGGATCCTATTGATAACCAAAACCACCTTTGTGTGTTGCTTAAATAACACCATTTTAAATGCATGAGAGAGAGATTAAAAAACATGTACATGCTGTTATAACACATCTAAAATATCATATACTCATTTATAACACGTTCATAACACTACTTAAAGCCCACCAACATTCCCACCTATACTAATGACACTGGTATACCCTTGCTACTAGGGATGTTCACTGACCCCCATATTTTGGTTTTGGTTTTGGTCATGGATCTGTATTAACTTCGTGTTTTGGTTTTGGTTTTGGCAAAACTGCTCTCACGTGTTTTGGTTTTGCTAAAAAAAATTGCTAAAATCCCATATTTTGGGTCTTTTTTGTTCCTACATTATTATTATTATTAACTTCAATAACATTAATTTTCAATCATTTCCAGTCAATTTTTGGCAAGTGACAAGAACACTGCTACCCTTCCTATTTCTGTATGAGCAATTTCAGGGGTGAGTGACAAGAACACTGCTACCCCTGTTTCTGTGTGAGCAATGGCACTGGATCTCCTGGGGAGGGAGGTACTTATGATATCCAAAACGTGCGAGATCCAACGACACAACAATTACATTTTGCCTTGATTCAGTTCCGAAGAAGCGGAAAAGTACTGAGCTGGCTTGGCTCGGTACTCTGATTGGCGATGTTTGGGGGGGAGGGCGATTTTCGGAAAACTGAGCTTGAGCATCTTTACTTGCTACTATCCCAATCTCTACTTTGAATATAAATATAAATCACTAAACTTTATCAGCGCTTCACTTGTAGATGCAGCCTAATCGGTCTCAAACATAAACATACACCAGCTTATCAATAAACATGAATACCAAATGAAATATGAAACCTCTTTAAGAGCAATTACTATCTCCAAAAAAAGGGAATACTTATATTTAGGTGTGATGCTTTTTCTTAGGTGTTGAAAGGAGAAGAAAAATGTTCAATAGAGCAATACTATAGATATTTTGGGTGATGTATAATCGGTTTACAAATAGCTAGAAGTAAAAATGTACTTAATATCCAATAAATAAGCAGTAGTCCCCAAATTGTTGCCCCCCAATATCAGGCTATTCACAAGACAGAGACAAAATATGAGCTTTGGAAACAGATCTTTAGACTTCTTTTGTTTCCATCAATACCTTGTGGTCATATCATCAGATGAGGTCTCCATAAGAAATATAAAAAAAACAAAAATGGGGTATCTAGCGTAATACCATTTAATAGATCATATAAAATCACAATAAATGCACTCACATTTACATAAAAAAACACATAAACAATCGTTGAAATATATGCACTCCTACTGGAGATGATGCGGGTTTGTAGTAGAGATGAGCAGGTCCAGAATTAGCAAATCAGAACCCCCCCCAAACAGTCCCGATCCGAGCCCGGATCCGAGCACTGTTCGGGGGTTCCTGCCGATCACGAACCTCAGGACAAGGCAAAACCTCGTCATCAAGCCGTCGGATCTCGCAGTTCTCAAACTTCCGGTCTAGCGGTCTAACGCCACAGCTTCCAGTATGTAGAAGATCTATACATTCTGGAAGCCGTGGCGTTAGACCGCTAAACCAGAAGTTTGAGAACTGCAATACCTGGTGCGTTCCAAACACTATTCTTAAACTGAAGTGACAATCGAAATGGCCATTCTATAAGTTTATTACGGGAAATGCAATTGACAGCCCTTTATATAAAGAAAAAAGGCTATGAAGAACATCTACAAATAATATTAAGAATCGGGGAAACCGGAAGTTCGCATATGGGAACGCATATGCGTTCCAACAAACCAGGAAGTTCAAACTAATACATCACTCAGTATCTTCAGCGTGGCTCAGCCGGAAGATACATACAATAAGTGTCCGGATAAGGAGATCTGAATGAATTCTATCAAGTATCGGATAAACATCTAATAAACAACTACAGGATACGTGAGTACTCACGCTGCAGAGTTTTTAATATTTTTTGAACATTGTTTACTTTTTAACTTTTTATTTTTAAAAATCTTTACCACTTTTTTGCATGATCATCTTCCTACAATTCATACTAATGAATTCAATTTTAAGTGGCGATATGCATTTCAATCTATTTTAGAATAAATAATGTATTTGACAACTATTTGTCTTTTTGTTTATGGTCATTTTTGAGTGTATTGTGTGGCGCCTGAGATATATATATATATTTATATATATATATATATATATATATATATATATACAACAAACATTTTATGAAATTTTGGTAGCTTGGATATTGCCACTAATCTCTAGCATCACAGTTTATGAAACCTTTGGTCATTATATTGTAATGTGAGGCAGCCTCGATTGCATCCATAGGGAAAGTGCTTCTTTCATTATAATTACTCTATTTCTACTGACATAAGTATAGTGGACTAATTCATCTTCCCGCAGTCACGTAGGCTTTTAGAAAAGATGTTATTCATTTTTAATCAGCATATGTGACATTGATATCTTATTTTTGCATGAGGTAAAAGGCCACATTAGTCTAGGAAGAACATGACTTTTAGGAGAAAATTAGAGGTTTACTTAATGTTCCCAATTCAATTATAACTGTTCCCACCAAGTAGCCTCACCGGATTATTTGCGTTACCTAGGAGACTGCAAGCAAGGCATTGATCCTGTCGTATAAGTCCAGCGGTACTGCTATATAAGTTCACTGATCCTGTCACGTGTTGGGCCACGTGTTTGTGCCGCCCACTTGTGTCGCTTTGCTTAGTCATCCAGCTACCTCGGTGCAACCTTTTGGACTAAAAACAATATTGTGAGGTGTGAGGTGTTCAGAATAGACTGGAAATTAGTGGAAATGAATGTTATTGAGGTTAATAATAGTGTAGGAGTGAAAAAAAAAATAAAATAATGGATTTTAGCACTTTTTATGCTTTTTTAAAAAAAAATCAGAACCCAAAACCCAAAATCAGAACCAAAACATTTTGTGGGGTCTTTTGGCAAAACAAATCAGAACCCAAAACCTCAAGCTAATCAGAACCCAAAACCCCAAAAGTGGCCGGTGCACACCCCTAGTTTGTAGCAGTGTATAAGGAAATATCCACATTGGCCCTAGGATAAGTCCAAGTCACTGGAAGTACCCCATATGTATAGTGGTAAACAGGTAGGGTGTGTCTTATAGAAAAATAGATAAAATTAATAATCAGCTCTCCTGCTCCAACATGTCTCGACTCTTTGAGTCTTTTTCAAGATGCATGGAGAGCCTATAAAATCACTTCTTTAAATACTGACTGTACCCAATCAAAAATAAGATATCCACAATGAAATAAAACATCTTAAAAAAGTCTTCAAAAAATCGACTATGGAGATATCAAGTGACCCAATTCTAAAATTGATCGCATATATTTGCAAAATTCTAATATAGACATAAGTTGTCAAACAGGAAATCTCTCCTCCATCTGTGGAATGCATTGTGTAGCGCATCGCCACTTCCGGTTTTACTAAGCTATGGGGATGGAGGGAGGGGGGCTGCCTATACTAAACTATAGGGATGGATGGGGGGCTGCCTATACTAAACTATAGGGATGGAGGGAGGGGGGCTGTCTATACTGAAGTATAGGGATGGAGGGAGGGGGGCCTGCCTATATTGAAGTATAGCCCTGGATGGAGGGGGGCCTGCCTAAACTAAACTATAGGGATGGAGGGAGGGGGGGCTGACTATAATAAGCTATAGGGATGGAGGGAGGGGGGCTACCTATACTAAGCTATAGGGATGGAGGGAGGGGGGCCTGCCTATACTAAACTATAGGAATGGAGGGAGGGGGGCTGCCTATACTAAAGTATAGGGATGGAGGGAGGGGGGTCTGCCTAAACTAAAATATAGGGATGGAGGGAGGGGGGCTGTCTATACTGAAGTATAGGGATGGAGGGAGGGGGGGCTGACTATACTAAGCTATAGGGATGGAGGGGGGCCTGCCTATACTAAGCTATAGGGATGGAGGGGGGGCTGACTATACTAAGCTATAAGGATGGAGGGTGAACGCTGCCTATACTAAACTATAGGGAGGAGAGTGGGGGACTGCCTATACTAAACCATAGGGATGAAGGAAGGGGTCTGCCTATACTAAACTATAGGAATGGAGGGAGGGGGGCTGCTTACACTAAACTATAGGGATGGAGGGAGGCTGCCTATATTAAACTATAGGGGGGCTGCATTTGCTAAACTATAAGGAGGGGGGTTATAATGTGTGAAGGACTGGGGGCTGTCTTATTAGTACATTGGTGGAAGGTAGGCTATTAATTTAATGGTGAAGTTTAGATGGGGCTAATTGTTTAATGGATGCTATTTTATTGTGGGCTGATAGTCGGGCAATTTAATTTATTGGTGGGGTGACGGGACCATTAATTTAATGCTGGGGTGGTTTTGGGCTATAATTGAAAGTGCGGCTGAGTTTGGGGAGGATTTTCGAGGGAAATGGTTATATTAAACGTAAATGCTATTAATTTATTGCTGGGGCTGTTTAGAGGGAGGGTATTAGGTTTATTTATTAAATGAGTATACTATTAATTAAATTTTGGGGTTGGTTGTAGGGAAATATATCTATATATCAAATGTGAGTACTATTATTTTGATGTTGGGGCTAGTGAGAGGCCTAATCATTAAATGTGAGTGCTGTTGATTCAATACCAGGGATGGTTGGAGTTTTCTAAATTTCTTTTACCCATTTTTTTTCCAAGGATCCAGACAAGCAGCAGCTGATCTAAAGAAACCAGCAGCCACAGGTGGTGAAAGTGACAAGACAGAGCAGGACAGTCTGCCAACTGTCATGAATCTGGTGGGGCAGTCCCAAATTTGGGTGACTGTCTTGTATAGTCAGGATTTGAGAGAGTGATGCTATGGGGACTCACACAGAGTGCAGCAAAAGACGTGACAGGACGTACGATGGACAGGAGTTTGAAAAGGTGAGCTTTGAGTGAGCGTTTGAAGGACTGAAGGTTGGGGGAGAGTCAAGTAAGACAGGGTAGGGAGTTCCACAGATTAGGGGCAGCACAACAGAAGTCTTGGAGGCGAGCATGGGAGGAGGTAATGAGAGGTGAATTTAGGCAGAGGTCAGAGGCGGAGCTGAGTGGTCAGGTAGGTATGTACCTCGAGACAAGGTCAGAGATTTAAGGAGGAGAAGTGTCAGTAAAGGCTTTGTAAGTGAGGGTAAGGAGTTTGAACTGAAACGGAAAGGGAGTCAATGAAGGGATTTACGCAGAGGAGAAGCAGAAGAGGTGCAGTGGGAGAAGAAGAATAGCCTAGCCACAGCATTCTGTTTGGATTGTAGGTCAGAACTGCGAGAGCGATGGAGACCAGTGAGAAGGAAGTTGCAATAGTCGAGCCGAGAAATGATGAGTGAATGGTCCAGGATTTTGGTTGCTTCCAGAGAGAGGAAGGGACGGATTTTCAGAATGTTACTGAGGCAGAAGTGCCAAGGATTTGGTGAGGGACTGGATATGAGGGGTAAAGCTGAGGGCTGAGTCAAGGGTGTCTCAAAGGAAACAAGCTTGGGTGACAGGAGAAAGAGTGATGTTGTCAACCAAAAGGGGGATATTGAGAGGGATAGCAACATTGACAGGAGGAAAGATGATGAGTTCGGATTTGAATATGTTGAGTTTCAGGAAGCGCTGTGACATCCAGGTAGTTGTAGCAGAGAGACAGCTAGATACTTGGGCTAGGACAGCAGGAGAGAGGTCAGGGAAAGACAGATAGATTTGCGTGTCATCAGCAAAGAGGTGGTATTGGAGGCCAAATGATTGAATGAGTTCACCAAGAGAGATGGTGTAGAAAGAGAAGAGCAGAGGGCCAAGGACAGAGCCTAGTGGTACTCCAATAGAAAGAGAAAGAGGAGGGGATGAAGAGCCAAAAGCAGACACACTAAAAGAGCGGCCAGAGAGATATGAGGCAAATCAGGAGACAGCTGTTTCACAAAGACCTAGGGAGTGAAGGATAGTGAGAAGAAAATGATCAACAGTGTCAAAAGCAGGAAGAGATTGAGGAGTATGAGAAGGGAGAAGTGACCATTGGTTAAAGTGGTGAGCAAGGTGACAACAGGCATTGGAAGAGCGGGACTGGAGGAAATTGTAGGAGACAGCATCGAGAGGACATGTTGTAGAAGAAGAGGAGGAGAGAAGAGAAAGGATCTCAGGCACAGTAACAGGTGGGTAGGAGCCAAGGGTGGCAGAGTAAGTGATAGAGCGGACAGGTGGGGAAGGCAAGTCTGTCGAGAACAGATATCATTGTGTATAGAGTCAATTTTGTATTTGCTGTAGTTGGCAAAGTCAAGACCGGTGATGGCCGAGGGGAGGATACAGAAGAGAATTTATGGTAGCAAAGAGGCGTCGGGGTAAATTGGACAGGGAGGAGATGAGGGATATATAATAGGTTTGTTTGGCAAGAGATAGGGCATAATAGTAGGAAGAAAGGATGAATTTATAGTAGGTGAAATCAGAAATGGAGCAGGATTTCCTCCATTGGCGTTCAGAGGGTTGGGGTTTAGATTGGCGGAGACGAAGGGGGGTGGCCGGGGCTGCAGTATCAAGGGCAACAGAGAGTCTAGTGTTGTAAAGAGAGACAGCAACTTTGGGACATGATAAGGAAGAAATTGGAGCAAAAAAGGGTTCGAGAGAGGATGCAATGATGATGGGATTAATGCTGTTGATGGGACGCAGCGTGCGAGCAACTTTAGGTGGGAGAGGCGGGGCAAGGGGTAAATAGAGGGTAAAGGAAAAGATAATGTGGTCAGAGAGGGGAAGACAAAATTGGAGAAGTTGGAGATGTCACAGAGATAGAATAACAGAGAGTGAATTTAGAGGCAGCAGTATAAATAGTAGAGTCGGTAGGGATGTTAAAATCTCTAATGATAATAGTGGGAAAATCATGAGAGGAAATGGGAAAGCCAAGCAGCAAAGTTACCAAGAAATTGAGAGGATGGGCCAGGGGGATGATAGATGACTGCAACACAAAGGTGGAGAGGGAAGATGAGGCGGATGGAGTTAACTTCAAAAGAGGAGAAAGAAAGGGAGGGTTCAGGTGAAATAACACTGAAGCCAGGAGACAGTAGGACACCTACACCACCTCCTTGGCGGTCCCCAGGATGGGGAGTGTGGGAGAAGGAGAGCCCCCCATGGGAGAGTGCAGTGGGGGAAGCAGTATCAGAGGGCAGAATCCATGTTTCTGTAAGAGCCAGGAGACCAAAGGACCAAAGGAATGGGAGAGTAAGAGGTCATGAATGGGAGTGGGTTTGTTGCACACAGATCTTGCATTCCAGAGTGCACAGGACAGGGGAAGGTGAGTAAGAGGAATGATGGTAATAAGGTTGGCGGGATAGAATGTTCGGGGGTGGGACAGGGTGATATGTGGTGTAGGGGGGGGGAGACAGGGGATAGGGGGATAGGCTTGGGTCTGTAGTATGGAGTAGTGATGTGGGAAGCCATGAGGAGGGAATGGGTGGAAGTGCTGAATGGAGATTAATAAGGTACAGCAAATGTAGCAATTGAGACCTGGCAGAGTCATGCAATAAGAGAGAGAAAAAATTGTGTGGAAAAGACAAATGAGAGTATGGCAGAAGGTAAGGACTGTGACAGATTACAAGTGAGGTGAGGAAAAAAGAACAGGACAGGTGAGTAAAGTGAGAGACTGTAGAAGTAATAGGAGAGTGAAGAGGAAGATAAGATGTAAAAGGATCAGCAAGGGAATGGGAAGTAGTTAGAACAGTAGAGATAAGGGATGAGTGAGTAAGAAACAGTTAGACAAGGCAGTAACAACATAGGGCAGGGAGTGGAGAGAGATTATAAAACATTAACCTCAGTGGAAGGTGAACTGAGATGGCTGTATATGAACAGTGTTCAAGAGGGAGCAGTGAAGCCAGTTAAATTATCTTGGTAAGTTGAACAACAAGTGTGTTTTGAAGGTGGGAATACAAGCAGCAGCATAAGTGAAACCAACAAGTCATAATAAAACAGCAGATGCAAGAATTAAGGTTGAGAAACAGATCAACAGTGTGTGCAGGCAGTGCACAATGCAGGTGGTGGAGGATATCACAGCTCACAGATGATTGTTGAATGATGTCTTCATGTAGCAGTGTTTCTAGATAGAATACTCTCCTTTTGTTCTCCTCTTGTGTAACTCTTATTATGCTATTTAAATTTTTAACACACTAGTAAAAAATCCTCACTTTGAAGAAATCCTCACTAGCTAACACAGCCTAACAGGCATACACAGCCTATGACTGCCAGTTAAAATGAAACAATGCTTTATTGTTTGAATAAAGCATTTTTTCATTCGCCAAAAGTTTAAAATAATTCTTTAATTATTTTTTATCTATTTTTTTAACATGTATTTATTTTTATTAGTAGAACAGCAAACCCGAATCTGGGCTTTTGTTCAGTTCTCTGAAGTACAGATGATCCTCCTAAATGTAGTGACTGCAGAGCTTGCCACTTTGAATCCCCCCAGACACTATGATTTATTCTAAAACTTTCCTGGAGTTCATCTAGGGTTGCATGAAGCTCCTAAAATTCACAGGTTGAAAATGAAGGGAATATTAATTTTTACTATTTTGCTTGCAAATTCTGATTTGCTTTGATTTGCCTTTATCCACTTCCATCTATAGTCAGCTTAAAACAACGAATTAAAGTAAGGGAAGGATACTAAAACATATACATGTACTTTTAGTATTTATGTAGTTCACTTTATTGTATCTAGAAAAGTGTGTTGGTTTTTACTTGATTTTCTTAGTATGTTGTGTCATTCTTTGTTAGTTTCCTTATGGTTTGTTTCTAGTAATTTAAAGATCATTTAATAAGGAGGAAGCTGAATGGCAGTCACCTTGGCATGTGTCTGTTTTTTGGTTACATCACTAAATGGACTAATGTGTCATAGATCCGTGGAGTGAAAGATGCAAAGACGTACTGCGCAGCTATCCGCCAGCTGTACGATATATTCAAAGTCAGCTGATCCCTTAGTAGAGTGTTTCATGCTGTCCAGTACTTCTGCTCAAACTCTCACCACCAGAGTTACTTCTCTACTGACAAGCTTGACTGCTTCCTCTCCTGCTTCTGGTGAATACATTACAGGTTCTGGTGCAGGCAGCAGGTGAACAATTAGGGGCAGATTGAGTTGCTGGCGATGTCTGGCTTTGCCAGCCATTACAATAAGAATCTCCGCTTATTTTTCTGCGCTGGGGTGCAAGGAAAGGGTGGGGTATGGAATAATGAAGCTGATTAAATCGATACAAAAAAAACACACACCAAAATGTCCAGCGCTGGGAATAAACCTTCTACCTATACACAATTACTCTCTATAAAATACCTGCTTGAGTAAAATGCACAAATTTTTTGGAATATAGATTCCTACAGTAAATGACACAACTCCCAACTGCGGAGCTTAATATACAAAATGTAGACAACGGTCTATAATCATTAAATTTAGGCTGAGCGTATCTGTATAATACAGCCTTTAGGTGTCTCACAAAATAGTAAAAGGAAACTAATATAAAAAGCTGATGAAAGCATTCTATGTCTCCTCTTTCATCTAATGAGACTGGTTTCTGTCGTGAACCTTAAAAATGTGAATATATGCATGATTCAAAAAATGTGTATATATGGAGATCTCAATTCCTAAAAATTCTTGTCTTAGAAATAATAAAAATAAAAATAAAAAGATGTGTTTGTAATGGAATAAAAAACTTTGTATGTATCCACAACAAACAAATGATCTTCAGTGGAATAAAATGAAAAAATCCAAGGATACAGAATTAGGCTTGTTCCATATCTATACGGTAAGCATACTTCATAATGTCCTCCTTTCTACGTATATATGGAATCTCATAGTGTTGGAGACAGTAAGTCTGTAATAAAGTGGTTCTTACCACATCCTCTAGCCCTCGTATATAGTAGGGATGTGCACCGGCGACTTTAGAGGTCTCGTGTTTTGTGTTTTGGATCCGGATTTTCGTTATTTTTGAGGTTCGGATTTGTCTCGCAAAACACTTGACGAAAGGTCTCGGTTCGGATTTAAGGTATTGGATTCGGATTTTTTTTGAAAAAAACATAAAAAGTTTAAAAATCAAGTTTTTGGGCTTATTTTCACTCCTAGGCTATTATTAACCTCAATAACATTCAATAACAAGCATTTCCACTAATTTACAGTGTATTCTGAACACCTCACAATATAGTTATTAGTCCAAAACGTTGCAAAAAGGTATCTTTCTGGACTGCGTAGAGGAGTGGGTCACCACAATATATATTAAAAACCCTGAACTTTTATGATTCGCACCAATAATTGTACCTGGACTGCGTAGAGGAGTGGGTCACCACAATATCTTAAAAACCCTGAACTTTTATGATTCGCACCAATAATTGTACCTGGACTGCGTAGAGGAGTGGGTCACCACAATATCTTAAAAACCCTGAACTTTTATGATTCGCACCAATAATTGTACCTGGACTGCGTAGAGGAGTGGGTCACCACAATATCTTAAAAACCCTGAACTTTTATGATTCGCACCAATAATTGTACCTGGACTGCGTAGAGGAGTGGGTCACCACAATATCTTAAAAACCCTGAACTTTTATGATTCGCACCAATAATTGTACCTGGACTGCGTAGAGGAGTGGGTCACCACAATATATTAAAAACCCTGAACTTTTATGAATCGCACCAATAAATGTACCTGGACTGCGTAGAGGAGTGGGTCACCACAATATATATAATAAGAAAACCATCAACTTGTTTGATTCGCACCAATAAATGTACCTGGACTGCGTAGAGGAGTGGGTCACCACAATATATTAAAAACCCTGAACTTTTATGAATCGCACCAATAAATGTACCTGGACTGCCTAGAGGAGTGGGCACTGGGCACCACAATAAAATATATAAAAAACCTTCAACAGGTCTGCATTACACTACACATACGGCTGCTCCTCCATCCTCTCCATCATATACATGTTGGAGTTTTAGCGTGTGACAACCTCTTGTTTTTGATAATGTCAGTGCATTTTGAATATTTTTCAATTTGCCCCACACCACTGAATGTACTTTATCTATGATACGCATCTATCTATCTTGACTGCGTAGTGTGGTGGCCCCGGTACACAATTTGGTACCGAGGCCACAATATAATTAAAAAACCCTCCACGTGTCAGAATTCCACCAAACAAGTATCTGGACTGCGTAGTGGGGTGGCCCCGGTACCCAATTTGATACCGGGGCCACAATACCTCCTCCAAACATGCTACAGACAATTCGTCATTGACAGACCCCAGACAGACAGGGTCGTAGTGTTATTGTTTGACTTTGTAAACCCAAAAAAATGTCCCTGTTGCACTTGCACATAGTCGTGCAATGAAGACTGACTTTTTCATTTAAAGGCACGATCTTTAAAGTGTCAGAAAGAGAGAGAAGACACAGGAGAGGAGAGTTGTAGCTGGGGACCTGGGGTGGAAGCTCCCAGGCTCCCCCAGCATTGCCTGGAAGTCTGAGCGTGGTGACTGAGCCAGGGCAAGGAATGTGTGCCCTGGATGAGGGGGAGAACTCCATGCCACTATAGTGAACCCAAGAGAGAGGGGGACACTGCACATGGAAGAGGCCCTGGAGTGAGGGCTGCTACAAGAGGCATGGTAGCTGTAGTGTCAGATCCTGAGGCTGAGAGTACACAGAGTGACGTGTCAGAGCACAGAAGACATTATCCCCGCAGAGGAGGGATGAGCTGCAGTTGAGAGGTCTGTTGTTGAAATAGGACATGCACACTTTAACAAACCAATCATTTCAGCGACAGGGCCTACCAAACAACTTTGACTGAAATGATTGGTTTGTTTGGGCCCCCACACCAAAAAAGCTATTCATCTCTCCCTGTACAGACTAAACAGGCTCTACTGAGGCAAGATGTCGTCCTCATCCTCAACCTCTGATTCCTCTCCCCCTACAGTGTGTACTTCCTCCTCATCACACATTATCAATTCGTCCCCGCTGGACTCCACAACCACAGGTCCCTCTGTAGTATCTGGAGGGCAGTGCTGTACTTCATTGAGGAATTGATTATTCATTTTTATAAACATCATTTTTTCAACGTTGTGAGGAAGCAACCTCCTTCGCCGCTCACTGACCAGGTTCCCCGCTGCACTAAAAACTCTTTCCGAGTACACACTGGAGGGGGGACAACTCAGGTAAAATAGAGCCAGTTTGTACAGGGGCTTCCAAACTGCCTTTTTTTCCTGCCAGTAACAATATGGACTGTCTGACATGTCTACTTGGATGGTGTCAGCAAAGTAATCATCCACAATTTTTTCTATTGTCACAGCATCCAATGCAGCGAGAGTAGACATGTCTGCAATGGTTGGCAGGTCCTTCAGTCCGGACCAGATGTTATCAGCATCCCCGCCAGTGCCTCTTTTGGGAAAACTGAGCTTTTTCCTCACAGCCATAGATGTGGAAGAAAATGAGGGTGGAGCTGTTGGCATGTCACGGTCCTCTTCAGAGGACAATCTCCTGACCAGCAGGTCTTTGCACCGCTGTAGATTTGTGTCCGCCGGAAACAGAGACACAACATACGCTTTAAACCGAGGATCGAGCACGGTGGCCAGAATGTATTCCTCTGACTTTAAAAGAGTGACCACCCTCGGATCCTGGCAAAGCGTACGAAGGGCTACATCCACAAGAGCTACATGCTTGCTGTAATCGCAATGGCTTACCAGCTCCTCCCTCACTTTCTCCAGCTGCTTCTGCAACAGCCTGATCAGGGGAATGACCTGACTCAAGCTGGCAGTGTCGGAACTGACTTCTCGTGTGGCAAGTTCAAATGGCTGCAGAACCTTGCACAACACGGAAATCAGTCTCCACTGCGCTTGACTCAGGCGCATCCCCACTCCTTTGCCTATGTCGTAGGTGGCTGTGTAGGCCTGAATGGCCTTTTGCTGCTCCTCCATCCTCTGCAGCATATAGAGGGTGGAGTTCCAGCGCGTCACAACCTCTTGTTTGAGGTGATGGCAGGGCAGGTTCAAGCTTTTTTGATGTGCCTCTAGTCTGCGGTAGGCACTGGCTGAATGCCGAAAGTGTCCAGCAATTTTGCGGGCCACCGCAAGCATCTCCTGCACACCCCTGTCACTCTTGAGGTAATGCTGCACCACCAAATTAATGGTGTGGGCAAAACATGGGACGTGCTGGAAATTGCCCATATTTAATGCCCGCACAATGTTACTGGCATTGTCTGACACCACAAATCCCCATGAGAGTCTAAGTGGGGTAAGCCACTGGGAGATAATTTCCCTCATTTTCTCTAATATGTTGTCAGCGTTGTGCCTCTTATTAAAGCCTGTAATGCACAATGTTGCCTGCCTTTGCATGAGCAGCCATTTTGTAGATGCTGCTACTGATGCAGCTGTTGCTGTTGCTGCGGAAGGGGATGCATCTACCCAGTGGGCTGTCACAGTCATATAGTCCTTCGTTTGCCCAGAACCACTTGTCCACATGTCCGTGGTTAAGTGGACAGTGGGTACAACCGCATTTTTAAGAGCACTGAGGACACTTGATCGTACTTCTCTGTACATTTTTGGTATCGCCTGCCTAGTGAAGTGGAATCTCGAGGGGATTTGGTACCGAGGACACAATACCTCCATCAACCCTCTAAATCCCACTCCACTGATGGCGGACACCGGGCGCACGTCTAACACCAACATTGCAGTTACAGCCGCAGTTATACGCTTTGCAATAGGGTGACTACTATCGTATTTGGTGGTCATGGCAAACGACTGTTGGACGGTCAATTGTTTGGTGAAAGACTTAGCGGTCTTACGACTTCCCCTCTGGGAAGATGACCGACTAACAGCAGCAACAGCAGCAGTGGCAGTAGTAGGCGTACCGCTGCAGGATTCCTCGGATGAATCCCGTATTGAGGAGGACTCAGTCTGGCTGCTGACTTGGGCTGCAGGACTGAATCTGATGGAGATTGTGGAGGAAGTTGACGAGGAGGGTGTTGCTGGTGTGTATCCAACTGGACCACGGGATTTAGGTGTCCCTGTACCGATGAGGGTCCTAGCCCCAGTTCCTGAACTAACCACTGAACTATGAAGGTTATACAGGTGACGTTTAAGGGAGGATGTTCCTAGGTGGGCAAGATCCTTACCCCTGCTTATTTGAGCTTTACATAAGCTACATATTGCCATACATTGGTTGTCTGGATTTGGAGAAAAATAACTCCAGACCGAAGAGGTGCATTTTTTGGTCTTCTGACCAGGCATGACGATGGGCTTTTTCATCCCATGGACATCAGCTGTTTCCCCCCCTGGTGCCTCATTTACAATAACCACATCACCATCCTCATCATCAAGTTCCTCCACAGCGCCAGCTACATCATCAATAGCCTCCTCCCGAGCCACCTCTTCCCGTACAGTGATGGGAAGGTCAGGCTAGACAACCACCAACACCCTTGGACTCGCCTTGGGGATTTGTGATAATTTCTCTTTAGAAGGCAGAGTTGTTTGCTGTTTTGTTGCTGACAGCATAACTCTCTTCAATTTTTTGTAGGGGGGGGGAGGAGGAGGAGGGCTAATATCCGTGGGTGAAGCTGAACCACTAGTCATGAACACGGGCCAGGGCCTAAGCCGTTCCTTGCCACTCCGTGTCGTAAATGGCATATTGGCAACTTTACGTTTCTCCTCAGATGATTTTAAGTTTCTCTTTTTGCTACTTTTTCTTAACTTGGGCTTTTTGGATTTTACATGCCCGGTACTACGAGATTGGGCATCGGGCTTGGAAGACGACGTTGATGGCATTTCATCGTCTATGTCATGACTAGTGGCAGCAGCTTCAGCATTAGGAGGAAGTGGGTCTTGATCTTTCCCTACTTTATCCTCCAAATTTTTGGTCTCCATTATATGTAGCACAAGATACTGCAGAATGTGTGAACTTGGTAATATTGCAGTACCAATGGACTTATACTGCTGGATTGGTTTTGCAAATTTGGTTATAATTATTATATATTTTTTTTTTTTTAATTTTTTATTTTTTTTTACTTTTTTTTTATTTTTTAAAAACTTGGGAATAGTGGGGAAATAACTATGCCCTTAGAAGCACAGAGCACAGGACACAGCACCACTGGACTGAACAGGACACGGCACAGGACCCAGCAGCACTACGGAACTCAGCAGGACAGAGCACAGGACACAGCACCACTGGACTGATACTGCAGAATGTGTGAACTTGGTAATATTGCAGTACCAATGGACTTATAATGCTGGATTGGTTTTGCAAATTTGGTTATAATTATTATATTTATTTATTTTTAAAAAAATTTTATTTTTTTTTACTTTTTTTTTATTTTTAAAAAACTTGGGAATAGTGGGGAAATAACTATGCCCTTAGAAGCACAGAGCACAGGACACAGCACCACTGGACTGAACAGGACACGGCACAGGACCCAGCAGCACTACGGAACTCAGCAGGACAGAGCACAGGACACAGCACCACTGGACTGATACTGCAGAATGTGTGAACTTGGTAATATTGCAGTACCAATGGACTTATAATGCTGGATTGGTTTTGCAAATTTGGTTATAATTATTATATATTTATTTTTTTTTAAATTTTTTATTATTTTTTACTTTTTTTTTATTTTTTAAAAACTTGGGAATAATGGGGAAATAACTATGCCCTTAGAAGCACAGAGCACAGGACACAGCACCACTGGACTGAACAGGACACGGCACAGGACCCAGCAGCACTACGGAACTCAGCAGGACAGAGCACAGGACACAGCACCACTGGACTGATACTGCAGAATGTGTAAACTTTGTAATATTGCAGTACCACTGGACTTTTACTGCTGAATGTGTGAACTTGGTAATATTGCAGTACCAATGGGCTTATACTGCAGGATTGGTTGTGAAAATTTTGTGGTAATTAAAAAATATTAAAGTAGTTTTTGGTATTTTTTAAAAAAACTTTTTTTTATTTTTTTAAACACAGGGGAATATTGGGGAAATAACTATGCCCTTAGAAGCACAGAGCACAGGACACAGCACCACTGGACTGAACAGGACACAGCACAGGACCCAGCAGCACCACTGACCTCAGAAGGACAGAGCACAGCACACAGCACCACTGGACTGATACTGCAGAACACAGCACAGCACAGCACAGCACAGCACAGCACAGCACAGCACTAAACAGCACAGCACAGCACTAAACAGCACAGAACTAAACAGCACAGAACTAAACAGCACAGAACTAAACAGCACAGAGGACCACCTAACACACCCTCCCTCTACCCTGATCAATGCCCGAGTGAAGATGGCGGCGACTAGCGGGGAATTTATAGGATCCGAGTATCGCGAGATCCGACAACGGGATTATGAGTCAGAGCCTCAGTTTCACTTTTGAATTTGGCGCCAATACCCGGATCTGTCTCGGATCTGACTCGGATCCGCAACGTTCGGGTGGGCTCGGATTTCAGAAATCCGAGCGCGCTCATCCCTAGTATATAGGTACAGGAAAGCGTGATTCCACCCGTGCAAAGTTCTTAAACCACCTGAATATCCGGTGATGTTTCCACTAGAAGGAGTGCAATATCCAATTCAAGTATACAGGAACCGATGTGATGTATTTTTGTTCCGCTTGAATACAATACCGGTTAAATCATCGGAGTATATATTTGTCAAAGTATTATTTCTCTCCACACAGCGCTGTGTATAATAAAGAAACCTGAAGGGAAATCCTTTGCTTTCTG
Source organism: Mixophyes fleayi (assembly GCF_038048845.1). Lineage (NCBI taxonomy): Eukaryota > Metazoa > Chordata > Amphibia > Anura > Limnodynastidae > Mixophyes > Mixophyes fleayi. The sequence goes on along the minus strand of NC_134402.1, from coordinate 433,247,195 downwards.
ACGCGTTTCGTCCCGTTCCAAGCGGGACTTTTTCAAAGTAATGCTCCGGTATTCTCAGCTCCTATTTAAGGAACATGCTGGCGTGGTTATCCCCATAATTTACATTTAAAGTGCACTCTTCTCTTTATCTTCCCTCCGCTGTCCATTACCAGGACAGCTATATGGAATACTTATTTATCGGTTAGTTATATGTTCCACAAATTCCAGGCAATCAAATGGCTACTTATGAAGAATTAAGACATTTGTATCCACCCCTACTAAGCACTTTCAAAGAGCCGCAAGGAGTGGAATTTCAATCTGATGTTCTATAAGTATTTATTTCTTCATTTGTTATTCTTATTTCATAATAGTGGAACTCATCAATCCAAAAGCAATATTATTTTATTCATTCCTTCATATTGTTACGTGTAAAGAGAATTACTCATATCATAAAAAAACACACAGAGGGCAAGTTCCAATCTTCTCGGCTCCTAATTTAGAGAGCATGATGGCATCACGTAGAATTTATCATAATAAAACATGTCATATAAATTCCCGCTTTTTCAAACAGTTCTCCAAGTCCTGTCTCATTATGTACAGGCATCATAATGTTATTTTATTTATTCCTTCTTATTGTCACGTGGTCCATATATGTAAAAAGGGTTCCTCATATCATAAAAAACACACAAAGATCAAATTCCAATCTTCTCAGTTCTTATTTAAAGAGCATAATAGCATCACATAGAATTTATCATAATAAAACATGTCATACAAATTCCCCCTTTATGAAACAGTTCTCCAAATCCTGTCTCATTATGTATAGGTATCATAATCATATTGATATATATTCTATCTCTGTCAGTGCATACAAAGTGATGGACTAACCACATAACAGCAAACCATTCTGAGAAAGTGAAGGGAAATTCATACGGGTCCATATTCCTAATTCTAATCATATTCTCATTCTCAAAGATCCATAGAATCTAAAATCAAAAATCAAAGGGACCTGGACTTAATATTCTCATATCACATATCACCCATATCTTATTTCCATCCACTATATGATTCTCCCAATCACTTTTATTTATATACAATATATGTTTTTTAGATAATTCCTACTCGTAGATCAATCACTCTAATCTTTAGTTGGATTTAATTATGTATACACTCCCAAATGCTTTGCTGTAATAACCTGAAACAATAAATTTCTTATCCTCTAAAATAGGACTACTAAACGTTTCATATAAGACATATATCTAAAAATGTCTAAAACCACTATTCCAGAAATATCCTCCCATGTGAACTAGGGATGAGCGCACTCGGATTTATGAAATCCGAGCCCACCCGAACGTTGCGGATCCGAGTCGGATCCGAGACAGATCCGGGTATTGGCGCCAAATTCAAAAGTGAAACTGAGGCTCTGACTCATAATCCCGTTGTCGGATCTCGCGATACTCGGATCCTATAAATTCCCCGCTAGTCGCCGTCATCTTCACTCGGGCATTGATCAGGGTAGAGGGAGGGTGTGTTAGGTGGTCCTCTGTGCTGTTTAGTTCTGTGCTGTTTAGTTCTGTGCTGTTTAGTTCTGTGCTGTTTAGTGCTGTGCTGTGCTGTGCTGTTTAGTGCTGTGCTGTGCTGTGCTGTGTTCTGCAGTATCAGTCCAGTGGTGCTGTGTGCTGTGCTCTGTCCTTCTGAGGTCAGTGGTGCTGCTGGGTCCTGTGCTGTGTCCTGTTCAGTCCAGTGGTGCTGTGTCCTGTGCTCTGTGCTTCTAAGGGCATAGTTATTTCCCCAATATTCCCCTGTGTTTAAAAAAATAAAAAAAAGTTTTTTTAAAAAATACCAAAAACTACTTTAATATTTTTTAATTACCACAAAATTTTCACAACCAATCCTGCAGTATAAGCCCATTGGTACTGCAATATTACCAAGTTCACACATTCAGCAGTAAAAGTCCAGTGGTACTGCAATATTACAAAGTTTACACATTCTGCAGTATCAGTCCAGTGGTGCTGTGTCCTGTGCTCTGTCCTGCTGAGTTCCGTAGTGCTGCTGGGTCCTGTGCCGTGTCCTGTTCAGTCCAGTGGTGCTGTGTCCTGTGCTCTGTGCTTCTAAGGGCATAGTTATTTCCCCATTATTCCCAAGTTTTTAAAAAATAAAAAAAAAGTAAAAAAAAAAAAAAATTAAAAAAAAAAAAAAATATATAATAATTATAACCAAATTTGCAAAACCAATCCAGCATTATAAGTCCATTGGTACTGCAATATTACCAAGTTCACACATTCTGCAGTATCAGTCCAGTGGTGCTGTGTCCTGTGCTCTGTCCTGCTGAGTTCCGTAGTGCTGCTGGGTCCTGTGCCGTGTCCTGTTCAGTCCAGTGGTGCTGTGTCCTGTGCTCTGTGCTTCTAAGGGCATAGTTATTTCCCCACTATTCCCAAGTTTTTTAAAAATAAGAAAAAAGTAAAAAAAAATAAAAAATTTAAAAAAAAAATAAAAAATAATAATTATAACCAAATTTGCAAAACCAATCCAGCAGTATAAGTCCATTGGTACTGCAATATTACCAAGTTCACACATTCTGCAGTATCTTGTGCTACATATAATGGAGACCAAAAATTTGGAGGATAAAGTAGGGAAAGATCAAGACCCACTTCCTCCTAATGCTGAAGCTGCTGCCACTAGTCATGACATAGACGATGAAATGCCATCAACGTCGTCTTCCAAGCCCGATGCCCAATCTCGTAGTACCGGGCATGTAAAATCCAAAAAGCCCAAGTTAAGAAAAAGTAGCAAAAAGAGAAACTTAAAATCATCTGAGGAGAAACGTAAAGTTGCCAATATGCCATTTACGACACGGAGTGGCAAGGAACGGCTTAGGCCCTGGCCCGTGTTCATGACTAGTGGTTCAGCTTCACCCACGGATCTTAGCCCTCCTCCTCCTCCCCCCCCCTACAAAAAATTGAAGAGAGTTATGCTGTCAGCAACAAAACAGCAAACAACTCTGCCTTCTAAAGAGAAATTATCACAAATCCCCAAGGCGAGTCCAAGGGTGTTGGTGGTTGTCAAGCCTGACCTTCCCATCACTGTACGGGAAGAGGTGGCTCGGGAGGAGGCTATTGATGATGTAGCTGGCGCTGTGGAGGAACTTGATGATGAGGATGGTGATGTGGTTATTGTAAATGAGGCACCAGGGGGGGAAACAGCTGATGTCCATGGGATGAAAAAGCCCATCGTCATGCCTGGTCAGAAGACCAAAAAATGCACCTCTTCGGTCTGGAGTTATTTTTATCCAAATCCAGACAACCAATGTATGGCAATATGTAGCTTATGTAAAGCTCAAATAAGCAGGGGTAAGGATCTTGCCCACCTAGGAACATCCTCCCTTATACGTCACCTGAATAACCTTCATAGTTCAGTGGTTAGTTCAGGAACTGGGGCTAGGACCCTCATCGGTACAGGGACACCTAAATCCCGTGGTCCAGTTGGATACACACCAGCAACACCCTCCTCGTCAACTTCCTCCACAATCTCCATCAGATTCAGTCCTGCAGCCCAAGTCAGCAGCCAGACTGAGTCCTCCTCAATACGGGATTCATCCGAGGAATCCTGCAGCGGTACGCCTACTACTGCCACTGCTGCTGTTGCTGCTGTTAGTCGGTCATCTTCCCAGAGGGGAAGTCGTAAGACCGCTAAGTCTTTCACCAAACAATTGACCGTCCAACAGTCGTTTGCCATGACCACCAAATACGATAGTAGTCACCCTATTGCAAAGCGTATAACTGCGGCTGTAACTGCAATGTTGGTGTTAGACGTGCGCCCGGTGTCCGCCATCAGTGGAGTGGGATTTAGAGGGTTGATGGAGGTATTGTGTCCCCGGTACCAAATCCCCTCGAGATTCCACTTCACTAGGCAGGCGATACCAAAAATGTACAGAGAAGTACGATCAAGTGTCCTCAGTGCTCTTAAAAATGCGGTTGTACCCACTGTCCACTTAACCACGGACATGTGGACAAGTGGTTCTGGGCAAACGAAGGACTATATGACTGTGACAGCCCACTGGGTAGATGCATCCCCTTCCGCAGCAACAGCAACAGCTGCATCAGTAGCAGCATCTACAAAATGGCTGCTCATGCAAAGGCAGGCAACATTGTGCATTACAGGCTTTAATAAGAGGCACAACGCTGACAACATATTAGAGAAAATGAGGGAAATTATCTCCCAGTGGCTTACCCCACTTAGACTCTCATGGGGATTTGTGGTGTCAGACAATGCCAGTAACATTGTGCGGGCATTAAATATGGGCAATTTCCAGCACGTCCCATGTTTTGCCCACACCATTAATTTGGTGGTGCAGCATTACCTCAAGAGTGACAGGGGTGTGCAGGAGATGCTTGCGGTGGCCCGCAAAATTGCTGGACACTTTCGGCATTCAGCCAGTGCCTACCGCAGACTAGAGGCACATCAAAAAAGCTTGAACCTGCCCTTCCATCACCTCAAACAAGAGGTTGTGACGCGCTGGAACTCCACCCTCTATATGCTGCAGAGGATGGAGGAGCAGCAAAAGGCCATTCAGGCCTACACAGCCACCTACGACATAGGCAAAGGAGTGGGGATGCGCCTGAGTCAAGCGCAGTGGAGACTGATTTCCGTGTTGTGCAAGGTTCTGCAGCCATTTGAACTTGCCACACGAGAAGTCAGTTCCGACACTGCCAGCTTGAGTCAGGTCATTCCCCTGATCAGGCTGTTGCAGAAGCAGCTGGAGAAAGTGAGGGAGGAGCTGGTAAGCCATTGCGATTACAGCAAGCATGTAGCTCTTGTGGATGTAGCCCTTCGTACGCTTTGCCAGGATCCGAGGGTGGTCACTCTTTTAAAGTCAGAGGAATACATTCTGGCCACCGTGCTCGATCCTCGGTTTAAAGCGTATGTTGTGTCTCTGTTTCCGGCGGACACAAGTCTACAGCGGTGCAAAGACCTGCTGGTCAGGAGATTGTCCTCTGAAGAGGACCGTGACATGCCAACAGCTCCACCCTCATTTTCTTCCACATCTATGGCTGCGAGGAAAAAGCTCAGTTTTCCCAAAAGAGGCACTGGCGGGGATGCTGATAACATCTGGTCCGGACTGAAGGACCTGCCAACCATTGCAGACATGTCTACTCTCGCTGCATTGGATGCTGTGACAATAGAAAAAATTGTGGATGATTACTTTGCTGACACCATCCAAGTAGACATGTCAGACAGTCCATATTGTTACTGGCAGGAAAAAAAGGCAGTTTGGAAGCCCCTGTACAAACTGGCTCTATTTTACCTGAGTTGTCCCCCCTCCAGTGTGTACTCGGAAAGAGTTTTTAGTGCAGCGGGGAACCTGGTCAGTGAGCGGCGAAGGAGGTTGCTTCCTCACAACGTTGAAAAAATGATGTTTATAAAAATGAATAATCAATTCCTCAATGAAGTACAGCACTGCCCTCCAGATACTACAGAGGGACCTGTGGTTGTGGAGTCCAGCGGGGACGAATTGATAATGTGTGATGAGGAGGAAGTAGACACTGTAGGGGGAGAGGAATCAGAGGTTGAGGATGAGGACGACATCTTGCCTCAGTAGAGCCTGTTTAGTCTGTACAGGGAGAGATGAATAGCTTTTTTGGTGTGGGGGCCCAAACAAACCAATCATTTCAGTCAAAGTTGTTTGGTAGGCCCTGTCGCTGAAATGATTGGTTTGTTAAAGTGTGCATGTCCTATTTCAACAACATACCTCTCAACTGCAGCTCATCCCTCCTCTGCGGGGATAATGTCTCCTGTGCTCTGACACGTCACTCTGTGTACTCTCAGCCTCAGGATCTGACACTACAGCTACCATGCCTCTTGTAGCAGCCCTCACTCCAGGGCCTCTTCCATGTGCAGTGTCCCCCTCTCTCTTGGGTTCACTATAGTGGCATGGAGTTCTCCCCCTCATCCAGGGCACACATTCCTTGCCCTGGCTCAGTCACCACGCTCAGACTTCCAGGCAATGCTGGGGGAGCCTGGGAGCTTCCACCCCAGGTCCCCAGCTACAACTCTCCTCTCCTGTGTCTTCTCTCTCTTTCTGACACTTTAAAGATCGTGCCTTTAAATGAAAAAGTCAGTCTTCATTGCACGACTATGTGCAAGTGCAACAGGGACATTTTTTTGGGTTTACAAAGTCAAACAATAACACTTCGACCCTGTCTGTCTGGGGTCTGTCAATGACGAATTGTCTGTAGCATGTTTGGAGGAGGTATTGTGGCCCCGGTATCAAATTGGGTACCGGGGCCACCCCACTATGCAGTCCAGATACTTGTTTGGTGGAATTCCGACACGTGGAGGGTTTTTTAATTATATTGTGGCCTCGGTACCAAATTGTGTACCGGGGCCACCACACTACGCAGTCAAGATACTTGTTTGGTGGAATTCAGACCAGTTGAGGGTTTTATTATTATATTGTGTGGACCACTCTATCTATACCACACTACAACTCTATACCACTCTATTTCCTACTTTAATTCTATTTAATTCTATTTCCTACTTTAATTCTATTACTAATTAATTACCATAAAGAGGAACAAAAAAAACCAATTTTACCAAAAGTATAATATGACTTAGACTTACAAACACTACACTTTAAAGATCGTGCCTTTAAATGAAAAAGTCAGTCTTCATTGCACGACTATGTGCAACAGGGACATTTTTTGGGGTTTACAAAGTCAAACAATAACACTTCGACCCTGTCTGTCTGGGGTCTCTCAATGACGAATTGTCTGTAGCATGTTTGGAGGAGGTATTGTGGCCCCGGTATCAAATTGGGTACCGGGGCCATCCCACTATGCAGTCCAGATACTTGTTTGGTGGAATTCCGACACGTGGAGGGTTTTTTAATTATATTGTGGCCTCGGTACCAAATTGTGTACCGGGGCCACCACACTACGCAGTCAAGATAGATAGATGCGTATTGCGTATCATAGATAAAGTACATTCAGTGGTGTGGGGCAAATTGAAAAATATTCCAAATGCACTGACATTATCAAAAACAAGAGGTTGTCACACGCTAAAACTCCAACATGTATATGATGGAGAGGATGGAGGAGCAGCCGTATGTGTAGTGTAATGCAGATCTGTTGAAGGTTTTTTATATATTTTATTGTGGTGCCCAGTGCCCACTCCTCTACGCAGTCCAGATACATTTATTGGTGCGAATCATAAAAGTTCAGGGTTTTTAATATATATTGTGGTGACCCACTCCTCTACGCAGTCCAGGTACATTTATTGGTGCGATTCATAAAAGTTCAGGGTTTTTAAGATATCTTGTGGTGACCCACTCCTATACGCAGTCCAGGTACATTTATTGGTGCGATTCATAAAAGTTCAGGGTTTTTAATAGATATTGTGGTGACCCACTCCTCTACGCAGTCCAGGTACATTTATTGGTGCGAATCATAAAAGTTCAGGGTTTTTAATATATCTTGTGGTGACCCACTCCTCTACGCAGTCCAGGTACATTTATTGGTGCGAATCATAAAAGTTCAGGGTTTTTAAGATATTGTGGTGACCCACTCCTCTACGCAGTCCAGGTACAATTATTGGTGCGAATCATAAAAGTTCAGGGTTTTTAAGATATTGTGGTGACCCACTCCTCTACGCAGTCCAGGTACAATTATTGGTGCGAATCATAAAAGTTCAGGGTTTTTAATATATTGTGGTGACCCACTCCTCTACGCAGTCCAGGTACAATTATTGGTGCGAATCATAAAAGTTCAGGGTTTTTAAGATATTGTGGTGACCCACTCCTCTACGCAGTCCAGGTACATTTATTGGTGCGAATCATAAAAGTTCAGGGTTTTTAAGATATTGTGGTGACCCACTCCTCTACGCAGTCCAGGTACATTTATTGGTGCGATTCATAAAAGTTCAGGGTTTTTAATATATATTGTGGTGACCCACTCCTCTACGCAGTCCAGAAAGATACCTTGTTGCAACGTTTTGGACTAATAACTATATTGTGAGGTGTTCAGAATACACTGTAAATTAGTGGAAATGCTTGTTATTGAATGTTATTGAGGTTAATAATAGCCTAGGAGTGAAAATAAGCCCAAAAACTTGATTTTTAAACTTTTTATGTTTTTTTCAAAAAAAATCCGAATCCAATACCTTAAATCCGAACCGAGACCTTTCGTCAAGTGTTTTGCGAGACAAATCCGAACCTCAAAAATAACGAAAATCCGGATCCAAAACACAAAACACGAGACCTCAAAAGTCGCCGGTGCACATCCCTAATGTGAACCACTGTTGTTAGATATTCTAGTCAATATCATAGAAATCTAATGCCTCATTCAGCCCATTTGGACAAAGAGTCCCCAATTTGAATATCCAAGATGATTCACATAGACAGATTTTCTTATATCTGTCTCCTCTTCTCACAGTAAGAGATACATGTTCAAGGCCAACAATCCTGAGGCATTCTAAGTTTTTTCCATGAACTTCAGAATAATGTCTTGAAACACTATGGGTGGAAAGACCATTCAAAATGTTCCGCCTATGCTCACAGAACCTTGCTTTTAAGGGTCTAATAGTACGACCCACATACTGAAACTTACAACTGCACTACAGCATATATACAGTATAGGGAGTATAGCAATTAATAAATTGTTTAATCGGATATTCAGTTCCACATGAATTAGATTTTACTTTGTTGACCTTATTCAAAATATGCCCACATGTCAAACATCTATTTTTCCCGCATCTGTAACATCCCTTAGGTTTATCGGGAAGCCAAGTGTCACTTTTTTCTACTTGTTCTTGTTTTAACATACTTGGAGCCAATATTCTTTTTAGATCTAAATGTTTCTTGAAGATCACTTTAGGCTTATCTTCTAAGAAATTTTTTAGTACATTATCCTCTTTCAAAATATTAAAGTTTCTTTTAACAACATTATGGATCTGTTTTGATTTAGCATTATATACCGAAATAAAAGCTGGATTACTGTTGTCAAATTCTTTTCTCTTCTTTTTACAAACATATGTCGGTTTTAACAACTCATGATTAAATCGATACCACTTACCCCGACATGTGTACACCGATGCGCTGCTTGCCGACGAGGATCGAGGCCGACTGGTGTTGGACGCGACTTCAACCAATGGCGATGAAGCAATAACCCGGCTTGACTTGATGACGTCACTCAGATCCGTGACGCTGTTTTCGCTTCTGCTAAGGGGGTAATGTAAGTATTAGGCCATATACAATGTACTTTAGAAAGTGTTCTACATTGTATATGGCCGCACTACTTAAATTACCTGCTTAACAGCAGCGATAAAAGCGTCGCGGATCTGAGTGACGTCATCAAGTGAAGCTGGGTTATTGCTTCATCGCCATTTATTGAAGTCGCGTCCAACCAGTGGCGGATCCAGGGGGGTGGCGATCGGGGCGATCGCCCCCCCTAGCAGGGGGGGGCGTTCAGCAGTGACAGTGTGCTGCCCGGCTGCTCTGATTGTGTTTTAAACACAATCAGAGCAGCGGGGCAGCACACTGTCACTGCCGAGCGGACCTGCACATACTGTGCAGCCGCCGGCAGCCTTAGAAATTAGAAAGGGGGCGGGGCCTAAATCCCAACCCCTAAAATCGCCCCGGGGAATAGCAAAAGTCTGGATTCGCCCCTGCGTCCAACACAAGTGGTCCTCGATCCTCGTCGGCAAGCAGCGCTTCGGTGTACACATGTCGGGGTAAGTGGTGCCGGTGTAGTCAGCATCGATTTACTGACTACCACCGCAGGGAAATACGAGCGGAGATTCCTGCCATAACATCGTCCCGGAGACACATGGCGCTGAATTGAATCTCCCGTTAAAGTCAAGGTACCACCAATTTCACTTTCACGTTTTTATTTTTTGTTTTGTGTGTTTTCTCTAGTTTATGCATGTCATGGTTTGGTTTGGTTTGGCATGGTGCTAAAAACAATCACATTATAGGTTACTGTTTTATAATGTTTGGTATTTGTGTGTATGTGTTTAAAATGAAAAAAAAGAACACAAAAGATATAGTGTGTGTTACTACTGTCTAGGCCAGGAACAGCTGAATGGAGATGAAGGGAGCATGGCATGGAAAATGAATTGGCACTTGGCCACTGATGATCTGAGAACATACATATTGCCTAGAAAATATTTACATTTCCTCTGTAGAGGAGAGACATGAAACAAGAGTTGGATTTAATGCACTGACTTTGCCAACTCGAAAACACATTAGCTGCAGGATGATATACTTTCATGACTGTGGGATAGAAAATGTTTTATAGTGACAAACATGTACAGGGAGACTGCTTTATATAACTGAAATTCTGCACCCATTAGCAAACATGAACATGCAATCATTTACAAGGCGTGGGCCAGTGGTCACTAGCACTGGGGGCATTTGCAAAGAACAAGATGTGCACCTATATACAGAGGGCCCGATTCATTAAAGCTCAATGTTGCTTTGTTCTGTGGTTTAAAATGGAAGTGCCGGCATGCAGTTAGTTCGGAATTGATAGCAGTCTGCAAGGTAGTGTTTTCGGATATGTTCTATGTCTGTATTAATGTAAGTCAGCATTTCAAGCATGGCGGTTTTATGGCAATTTGGTGATTTTTGTATATACGTATAGTCGGTGTCGCTATTATAAGTATCGCATTAAACATTACCCCCAATGCTAACACTGCAGGGAATGCTTAACAAAAAGGTATTGGTGACTTAGTGGTTAGCACTTCTGCCTCACAGCACTGGTCATGATTTCAATTCCTGACCATGGCCTTATCTGTGGGGAGTTTGTATGTTCTCCTGGTATTTGCGTGGGTTTCCTCCGGGTGCTCCGGTTTCCTCCCACACTCCAAAAACATACTGGTAGGTTAATTGGCTGCTATTAAATTGTCCTTAGTCTCTCTCGGTCTGTGTGTGTGTGTGTGTGTGTGTGTGTGTGTGTGTGTGTGTCTGTGTGTGTGTGTGTCTGTGTGTGTGTGTAAGTTAGGGCATTTAGATTGTAAGCTCCAATGGGACAGGGACTGATATGAATGAGTTCTCTGTACAGCGCTGCGGAATAAGTTGATGATGATGATGATGATAATGAACAAATAGTCTCATTTAGGTAAGTAAGAGAAGAAGAACGTAATTCCAGGTGAAATATCCCTTTATCGTTACGCTTAGACCAACTTCTCTGCACTTACTTTATATTTTTTTATATACTGATGAAACAATGCAAGTTTGGGAACATATGACTCGTGAAAAATTCAACCCCAAGATTTACAATATATTTATATTTCCCAGAAGAATTGCTTTTAGTGATCTATTTATCAAGACCCGTCGATAGGGAACATTTTCTATCTCTGTTTATCGCAGCGATGGAATATATTCTTTCGGCAAATTTAACAATAACATTTTGCAGTGGGAGCTGAACTAGGCTTAGTTCCTCTGCAATATAGTTTGGCAGCAGTAAGACTGATCTTATCACTTCTCCAAGCCAGTATAGGAGCCTATGTGCATGCAGTTCGGTCTTCCAGTTACACTTTCAATAAAAAATATAAATAGTTTAAAAATGTTAAAACACAAGTTAAAAATAGAAAAAAATCATATATTTAAAATAGAAAAAATGCTTTTTTAACTTAGAAAGTATTGTTATTGTGTATAGAATGTGCTCACACCACCTCGAGATGCAAAAGGAGGATTGTGGCGGAATTTATGGCAAGTAGACTTCCCCATGCTTCCAATGGGGAAACTTCACTGGAGCCGATGGTGAAGGTCATCACCAGTGACACCCGTGGCTAGCTACCACCGGTCCGAGACTTTGCTAAACAGGGAGAAGCCCTATATCCAGCCAAAAATTCCCCTTTTTGCTGGATTTTCGGCTTCTGTTCCTATGTTGCATAGGCTCTTTAGTCACCTATGAATAAAAATATCAAACAAAGGAGGATGATTTCAGAACGTTCTTGATAGGTAATTATTATAGATTAAGCACTGTTGCACCCGAGTCTTATTATGCTTAATAACAATTTGCGTTCTTACTTACTTTTAAAGAGGATGCAACAGAACTTTCATCCTGCAAGTCTGTTCTAAGAATAGAATATGTAATATCATAAATCTAAAGAGACGGAGGCTGAGAAACTATAGACATAATGATTTGAAGGCTGGAGGAGAGTCTAGTCAGGCGTGGGTGACAGCACAGGAGAGAGAGGTGCTTATAATAGCGAGGCAAGTCATATCTAGGAGAGCATAATGAAGAGCACTTCAAGATGATGTTTGAGTTTTCTGATGCCAATGTCAGACCTGTGGGAAATGACAGACTCATACTGATACTCCTATCTTACCAAGTAAGTAAGCTGGTTAACCAACTCCTATTTAGCAGCCGTGACCACAGCAATCCAGGCCTAGGATTGGTGGTGATGCAGCGAGCCCTTATTGGCTCAGTGCGGGGTCAAACATTCAAATGGTAGGGTGGTGAGCCCTGATTGGCTTACCGACCTGGCCAACAGGGGATCAGTGGGGGCACATCAGAAGGGTTCAGGGCTTCCAGGAGAGTCCCTCACACAGTGGTGTTGCTAAGGCTTTGAAGGTGAGGGTGAGTAATTTAAATTGGATTCTGGAGCATATGAGGAGCCGGTGTAGGGATTTGCAGAGTGATGCAGCAGATCTGGAGGTAAATGTATCAAGCTGAGAGTTTTCCGGCGGGTTTGAAAAGCCAATCAGATTCTAGCTATCATTTATCTAGTACATTCTACAAAATGATAGCTAGAATCTGATTGGTTGCTATAGACAACATCTCCACTTTTCAAACCCGTCGGGAAAACTCTCAGCTTGATACATTTACTCCCTGGAGTTGTAAATGACCTAGATCAGTGTTGCTGTGGAATTTAGATAATGTGCGATGATATGTATGGAGTTTGTATGTTCTCCCTGTTTTTGAGTGGGTTTTCTCTGCACCCCCCCCCCCCCAGGTAAAGACTATGATGTGAGGATAAATGGCTTCTAAAAAAAAAGGACCCTAGTGTGTTTTGTTTGTGTGGTAGACTGTGAGCTCCAATGGTGCAGGGACTGATGTGAATGTGAATGGTTCCTATTTTTATCAAATGTTGCTCAGTACAGACAGTACAGACAGTAAAATGTACTTGTAGGAGACAAATATATAATTCAATACTTTGCAGAGTATTTAAAACTTCTAAACAACTAGTTGACCCCGTACGTTATTTTTTATAATAGCCAGAAAGTCTGCAGTCCTTCATGAGCACCCGTCATCTGCTCACAGGGAGGAGCCATTTTGTGGGCGGAACCAATATTCATGAGGCTATAGCCTATTCTCTAGGAGCTAACGACGTCACTGATCGATTAGGCACTATGTGCCAGCTTTATGACACGATACACAGAGAATTGCGTTATGGAGGCCCTCATTCTGCACACTGTACTAGGAAGTAGGCAGGAAGCTGGAGAATGGGCTGCTCTCCCTGGAGTCCAGGAGACCCATCCGGAATTCCGGAGTCTCCAGGACATTTCGGGCATACTTTCCTGCTCTCCCAGGAGTCCGTGAGACCGACTCGAATTTCGGGAGTCTCCCAGACATTCCGGGAGAGTTGGGAAGTATGATTTCGGGCAAGTGTGCAAGTATGTCATTGCCTCGATGTTCTCATGTGCATATTGTTAGCTATTATGGTAAGAAATCTCCGTTCATTTTTCTGTGCACCACCATGGAACGCAAGAGAAAAAAGTGGACATTTCTATAAAAGCTCTAACATGACGTGTCTCCTCAGACTTCCGGAGACACGTTGCGTCATCCCATGACGAATTGAATCTGCCTCTTAATGTATGCAGGCTGGGGAGGTCTTAATTCAATTCTGCACAGTAAATCTGTGTCCAATTTCTAAAAAAATAACCCAAACAGCTATACATGTATATTCTATTATTTGTATTATTACATTACCTGTGGTCATAGGAGATGCTATAAACATGTAGATTGCAGATAGAAGACAAAACATTGGGGACATTTATAAAATCTTTTGCACACGTAACTTTTTTTCATACTGCCAGTTGAAAATGTTGTTTCCTTTTTACTGCCTGTCAGGAAATCTGACAACCCTGGACATATGGATGGTATTATGGGACATGACCTGAATGGGGATTAGACAAAAGTAGAGTGTGGCTCAATGTGTCCACTTATATTAATAATAAGGTACACTTACACCACATGTGCGTTTCATTCTCCCCTAGATGAAGACATTTATTGAACCAGGTTACGCTGACTTTTATATCCTTCATCACAGTCTGTAATCGAATCTTAGCTTACTTCTTTTCCATCCAGTGCAATAAAAGCCTCTTCTTCTGCATTCAGTCTTACACAATGCTATTAATGTCATTAGCTCCCTCCTACGGTTAGCTCTTATCTCTCACAATGGAACTGTGCCTCTCCTCTGTAGAGTGTTCTGTTTCTTTGACCTTTTACTGCTTCTTCAACTTCATCAGAGCTTCTTACAGACAAACGCGCTGTACCATTAACTCGCAGGTGCGGTTTTTGCATTGTAGGCTCTTGTTATACATTTAACTGAACATGTTAAAGGAGATATGCAGTTTTATTGGTTTATACGTGAGTAGCTAAAGCTTTTACTAAATTAATTGCTTTATTTTCCTGTCTCCGTGCTGTGCTTTTCATCTACACTTTTATATCATCTGGGCAGAGTTGTTTGGCTTTGATGTTTTTAGATAGGGCTCCGAACTGCATCCAATGTACAGAACAAGGGAAGCCGAAATAATTTACTCGGGCTGACCGATATGAGGTTAGTGAAAGTTGCAGGGTGGCATGAACAAACCAATAACTTCAAGTTGATGAAGGCATCAAACTGCTTTAACCAAACTGCAGTCATCATAATCAAACCACATGACTTTGCACTTAGGTGAGGTTATGCACTAACCTCTGAAGACAGCTGCTCATTGGAGATTTAATTGACCTAATAATATTGATAATATTTTATTAAGTGCCAAGGGATTAAGTCTACCTTTAATGCAAAGTGAATAATTTTATATTGTCGCTTAGAATTTTAGTTTGATTTATCTATTACTGCTTTAAATATAGGCTGACATTCATCAATGATTTGTTCATACGGTATAATAATAGTAATGTAAAAATGTTAAGACATATACACATCATTATAGTTCATACCCACACTTGCCTCCCAATGTTTGGGGAGTCCTCACGGATTCCCAGAGGAGCTGACACTCTCCCAGATCCCAGGCAGAGTTTAATGATACAATTTGCATCATTATGACCACCCATCCCCTGCCCCCCCCGGCCGTGCAATGCTGTAAATCACGGCGGGCAGTGGTGTTGAGATGGTGCCCTACACTTACCAGCTGACTGCCCTACTGGGATCTCCCTGAAAATGGGGATCAAAAGTTGGCAAGCATGTTCATACCAAGAGCGGGGTTGTGTTTAAAATACTAGCCTTAGCCTAATAAAACTACATCTAATCCAAAACCGCACGCCCCAATATGGTTAAATATGGTTATGGTGGCTCAGTGGTTAGCACTTCTGCCTTACAGCAGCGGGGTCATGAGTTCAATTCCCGACCATGGCCTTATCTGTGAGGAGTTTGTATGTTCTCCTGTGTTTGCGTGAGTTTCCTCCAGGTGCTCCAGTTTCCTCCCACACTCCAAAAACATACTGGTAGGTTAATTGGCTGCTAACAAATTGACCCTAGTCTGTGTGTGTGTGTGTGTGTGTGTGTGTGTGTGTATGTTAGGCAGGCCCGGCGCTCCCATTAGGCAACCTTAGGCAGTTGCCTAGGGCGCCGGGACCTGCAGGGCGCCGCTGACTAGATTTTTTAATCTAGTCAGCGGTTCAGCGGCACGAGAGAGATGCACAGCAGCGGCGGCGGGGCGGCCGCCGCTGTTTTTTAATGTCCGCATGATCACTGACGTCAGTCAGTGATCATGTGATAGTCTGTCCGGCGCCTCTGAGGTATCACACTGTCTGTCACTGACAGACAGTGTGAATAAAGTTATTCCCCCCTCCTCTCCCCTCTCAGCATGCATCGCGAGGAGCAGCTAGAGGAAGAAAAGGTAAGTGAAATCTAATTTTTTTTTAATTTAGTGTGTTCGGGGGGCGCGGGCGGGGGCGGCTTGCCTAGGGCGCCGAGAACCCTTGCACCGCCCCTGATGTTAGGGAATGTAGACTGTGAGCCCCAATGGGGCAGGGACTGATGTGAGTGAGTTCTCTGTACAGCGCTGCGGAATTAGTGGCGCTATATAAATAAATGATGATGATGATGACTTGCGGATCAGGGTGTGACCAGGTTGGATTGAGGTATGTTACTCTCGTAGAAAGGGTCATCCTAACTCATTTCCCTTACTCAAGATCCTTAAGGTACACTCACCTCTTGGTCCGTAAAACTATCTATGCATAATCAATATGCGCATAGCTTTGAGGATCCACTTTAAATTGTGCTTCACAGAGTGAAATGGCACTTTAAAGTCCAGCCTATTAACGCTGTAGGACCACCCTCTTCATTATTTAAGTTTTAGAGTTTTTCTCCTAAAATATTGCTCAATTTCGCCTTACTTATGTCTTAAAGTAACCATGGGAGTGAAGGAACACCAGGTTGGTCTATTACATGTGTCTCTTTTGTATTTGAGAATTTTTATTACATCAGTAAAAATGCGTCAGGAAAACTAGAAGGACCGAAATGCATCAATAAAAGTAGAGGGTCGAGAACTGATGTCCGCAATCTCACAGTTGGAATGAAAAAAATCAAGTCTTTTCGTTGGGAGTAAAAGGCTTTGAGCCCTCCCTCAAAGTGGGGAACTCCCTCAAATGAACACATCCTCTCCACCTTTGTATCTCAATTATATTATCTCAGCCCATAAAATGAAATTTGTTTTTCTGCATTTGGTGTAAAAGTAATCCATTATCCAAAAAAGAAACGCCCACGATCTGCCTGACACTCTCAGCGCCACAGATGCCATCTTGGCCCGCAGATCCAGCTACGTCACAAAAATAACTTTTACTTCCACTTGAATCCCATGCTCAGCATTTATTCAAATAAATCGGCGTGACATACTGAATAATTAAATTTTGCTGTGCCTTAAACATGGATTGGATGAACATTTTGTGACTAGTATTACGAATTAGAGGTCATTATCTCCATCATAATAGTCAGCACAATTGGAACTTTTCAACTCTAGATCAAATATTGCGAAATCAATAATAACTACAGTCTGCTCATAGGAAGTAATAGTGTATAATAAGTCTAAGTCTATAAAAGCTTAAACAGTGAACCATACCACATTATTATCCCTAGGCAACGCAAAGTGGTTTGTTTTAAACTTCCAGGGGTTAATAGTCAGTATATTTTCTCTATCCCGAGTTGGAGACTGTAAAATGCATTCATTGAAAGGGTCATTATAGTATAGAGTGTCTACTGGAATGGCAGCAATTTATAAGTCATCGGAAAAATAAAGATACCTTTTTATTCCTGTGAAATACTGCACCAGTCCATATTTCCCAATTTTATCTGTTCCCCTATCTCACTTATGCTGTATGGAAATTTCCCAATAAAATCATAAGAATATAAAATCAATAGTTGATGAAGTCGATGAGCCGCAGAAAGTGAGTGTAATGACCCATGTGGAAAGATAATGAAAGGAGTTGAAGGCGCTGAAGTGTTTCAGTTCCGTTCTTCTGTTTCACCCGCAGCAGTGACTCATGAAATATTGAGGGTTACTGATGAGCTGTATTCATTTTTCATATCACATTGTTGTGTAGGTCGAGAGAGAGATTTAGAAAAGATTTAGCAGTCAATCAAAGTTGACCAAGGCAAGGTTACATATAGTGGTCTAGTTATTTGTATTGCTTTATTGTATTAGGAATTATTTCATAAATGCAATCAGGCAGTGGGAGCCATTTATAAAGTAAAAATAGCACAGAGCAGGTTGGAAGTCCTGCTATATGTGGTATATTTTAGACGGCAGTTCATAGATTTTTTTTTTTTTTTAAATTCTTTATTTTGGTTTGTCATATAAGCAAATACAGGGAATTAGACTGTGTTATTATTGAACAGACGTATAAAAACAGTCAGAACAATTGAATCAACATGTTGTACATAGAAGCTTATAATGAGAGACAACCATTTTTACAATTTTATATGCGGTATCAAATTGTATATAACTGTAGTGAAAGTGTGAAATGTGGGAAAGGGGTGGGGGGAAGGGAGTCAGAGAGGAGGGGAGACCACAAAGCAGGGATATGAAAGAGCTCAGGAGGTGGAGAGTGTGTAGATGATTCAAGAAGATAACGGGGCAAAGCGTATAAGGGAGCCGGACTTACCCCACATGGGTCCTTATCACGGGGATAATTGTTAGGGGGACGCAAGCTTTCCACAAACTGCCAAGGAGCCCAAACCTGGTAAAAAACATGGCCTCTATCATGGAGGTAATAGGTAATCTGTTCCATGGCTGCGACATGCCAGATTTGTTTTTTAAGGGCTGTTAGGGAGGGAGGGGACGTTTTTTTCCAGTTTAGCGCGATAAGCGATTTAGCCGCTGTCAGTATATGTGAGGCTAGTTTTTTGGAAAATTTGTCGAGCTCTGGATGAGGATAACATAGTAGAAATACCCAGGGGTCCTTTGCAACGGGAGCCTCAAATAGAGAGTTTAGAATGCCACAAACCACATCCCAGAAGGAGGAGATATTTGGGCAGGTCCACCATATATGGAGCATAGTTCCCCTGTGGCCACAACCCCTCCAACAATAAGGTGAAGAGGAGGTAAACATGCTGTGAAGTCGAGTAGGAGTATAATACCAACGGTAATAGATTTTATAAGAGGTTTCTTTAAGTTTGGTGGATATGGAGCTTTTAGCTATCCCCAGTCTCATGTCATCCCATGCTTCATCGTCCGGAGGGGGGCCTAGATCTTTTTCCCAATCAGCCTCATGTGCCCTCAGAGTAGGAAGGGCAGCAGCAATAAATATACCATAAAGTTGGGATATCAAGCCTCTGTCCCTAGGGTGATTTTTACAAAGATCTTCAAAGGGGGTTAGATCTCGCAAAACATAAGTAGGTGGCAGGGACCGCAAAAAATGACTAATTTGGAAAAACTCAAACGGACTAAGTATGCGGGATGGGGAGTGACGCTGGAGTTCCGCCAGTGGGAGCCAGTGGTTTGCTTTGGAGAAGTCTATCGGGAATTTGAGGCCAGCTTTATTCCAAAGACGAGCTCTCGCGGCGGAGAGTCCAGGAGGGAATACAGGATTGTGCCAAGTGGGGGTTAAGGGGGATAGTTGTGTGGTAAGCTTCAGTTTAAGGGAGTAAAAATCCCATAGCTTGATGT
The DNA here is from genome assembly GCF_038048845.1 of Mixophyes fleayi. Classification (NCBI taxonomy): domain Eukaryota; kingdom Metazoa; phylum Chordata; class Amphibia; order Anura; family Limnodynastidae; genus Mixophyes; species Mixophyes fleayi. The sequence goes on along the minus strand of NC_134402.1, from coordinate 433,227,886 downwards.
CAAACTTGATAGTAGGGAGCATTTTAGATGCAGGAGGACGATTTGCAGGGGAGAGACCCCATAAGGGTGTAAGATAGGGCAAGGTAGTATAAGCCGATTCTATATCGAGCCAGGAAGTGGAACCTGGGGGGGCATATGAGGTAACAATTTGTGAAAAGTGGGAGGCCAGGTAATATAGTTTAATATCGGGAAGACCTCTGCCGCCAGAAGAGATTGGCCTTTTGAGAATGCTGGCTGAGATCCGTGGGGGTATATGATTCCAAATGAAACGGATGAGGGATTTTTGTATGTTAGAAAGGAAGGAGGCAGGAACTGCGACCGGGAGTGCTTGAAAGGGGTATAGCCATTTTGGTATAATAGACATTTTGACTGCTATGATCCTGCCCAGCCAGGAGATAATGAGGCGTTTCCAGGAGGTCAGGTCATCTTAGCGAAAAGGGGAGGGAAGTTTTCAGGAAAGAGGAGGTCATACCGTGAGGTGAGAAAAACTCCCAAATATTTGATCTTTCTTTTTTGCCATTTAAAATTGAAGGTTGTCTGAGGAGATCCGTTTCCCGAGGGGAGACATGAAGCAGCATGGCCTCTGATTTTGCATAGTTTATTTTATAACCAGAGGTGGTCCCATAGGCTTGAAGAATTTCATAGAGATTGGGGAGGGAGATCGCTGGTTGGGATAGAGAGAGGAGGACGTCATCCGCAAAAAGAGAAATTTTGGAGTTGATGTTACCCACCTGCACCCCCTGAATGTTGGGATTGGATCTAATCTGGGAAGCCAGGGGTTCGATCACCAGAGCAAATAAAGTCCCAGGAGATCCTATCAAATGCTTTTTCAGCATCGAGAGAGAGCATAATAGTTGGGGAGGTCCTTGAGTTGACCACGTGGATAATGTCAATGGCTCTTCTGGTATTATCTCTCGCCTGGCGTCCCGGGATAAACCCCTCTTGGTCATAATGGATTAGGGAAGGGAGGATTTGGTTTAAACGATTCGCCAGAATTTTGGCATATATTTTCAAATCAAGGTTAAGAAGGGAGATTGGTCTGTAACTTGCACAGTGGAGCGGGTCCTTCCCTTCTTTGGGGATTACTACAATTCTAGCTTCGAGCATTTCAGGGGGGAAGGAGTCTCCCTGAAGAACATTGTTGTAAAGGGAGCGCAGGTGGGGAGCAAGCAAACCCGAAAACTTCTTATAATAAGCGGCCGTGAAGCCATCGGGGCCCGGGGCTTTGCCTTTTTTTTGCCCTTTAATGGTTTGCTGGATTTCCTCTATCGAGATCTCCTCATTGAGATGCTCAAGAGCTTGGTGGGGTAATTTCGGAAGTTTGGAGTTGGCTAGAAATTCTGAGATCAGAGTAGCATTGGATTGTTGTGTTGGGGAGGTGGGGGAGGGTGGGAGGTTATACAATTCTGTGTAATATTGTTGGAAGGATGTTCTGATGGCCGCAGGATCGTAGAGAAGCTGGTTGTGGGAGTTACGGATCGAGACAATATTATTATTCGTCCTAGCGGAGCGGAGACGTGATGCCAGAATTTTATCTGCTTTGTCTCCTTTCTCATAGAAAGTTTGGCGAAGCCATTTGAGTCGCTTGGCAACTTGTTTGGAGAGAAGGAGATCCAGTTGAGCTTTTGTTTTACGTAAGGCCACTAACGTGGCAGGGTCAAAGGTCATCTTATGTTGGATTTCTAAATCATGCAGTTGGAGTGAGAGTTTATTGATATTGGAGAGAGTTTCTTTTTTATTCCTGGAGGCCATGCTAAGCAGATGTCCCCTCATGACCGTTTTATGCGCCAGCCAGAGAGTAGACTTAGAGATCTCCTGAGAGTCATTTAATTCGAAGTAGGTCTCTAGGTGTGATCTGAGCTGGGATACTATGTCTACATTGTGGAGGAGAGATTCGTTAAGGCGCCATGTCATGGGGCGTGGACGAGGTGTGAGGCCAGAAAGATCAATGGAGATGGGGGAGTGGTCAGACCAAATCAGAGGATTGATCCGGGCCTCCTGGAGGTTTAAGGCAAGGTCATGGCTGAGCAGGATCATATCTATGCGGGAATAAGATTGGTGAGGTGAGGAGTAAAACGTGTAGTCTCGAGCTGTTGGGTCTTTTACTCTCCAGGAATCATAAAGAAGCTGGGACTTCATGAGACTGAGGAGAGATTTAGAGGAGAGTGGGTCTGAAATGGGTAGGGCTGCAGCCACAGGGGAAGAATGGTCCAGAGAGCTATTTAGGACGGTGTTGAAGTCTCCCGCTACTATAAGGTCCCCCTGACGGAGTCGTGTCAGCAAAGTATCCAGTTTTGAGAAAAAACTATGTTGGTTTTGGTTGGGGGCATAGATGTTAACCAGGGTACAGAGTTTATTGTTAAGTTTACCTACTAAGATGAGGAACCGACCCTCTTTATCAGCGAGTGAGTCAATGAGTTCAAATGTAAGGTGGCACGAAATCATAATGGCCACTCCGCGTTTCTTGGCTGAGTGGTCGCATGCATGATAAGTGTTAGGGTAAATTTTTGAGCGTAACTCGGGGTGGCAGTTGTGTAGAAAGTGTGTTTTTTGTAAGAAAATTAGATCGCCTGTATGAAGTTTGAGAGTAGCAAAGAGTTTACCGCGCTTCTGGTAGGTGTTAAGGCCCTTTACATTAAAAGAGAGAACTCTAAGACCCATGTGGGATAAGAAGGAAAAAGATAGAGATAGAGCCCAATGTGTAGAGGGCCGTGGGAAGTCTCAAGAAAGTGACAGGAGGGTACTTGGGGGGTTGTGCAGTACACGGGGGGGTAGGCGAGAAAGTCATATCTGAATGTTTCATGTGGTCGGTTTGAAAAAGGGAAAGGTTGGTGGTGTGAAAAGGAGGGGAAAGGGTAGGAAGTAAGTCACACGGCAGAGTAGGCCGGGAACAGTGGTGCCGACATCGGGAGAGGATACTATGTACTGGGGGAGTACATAGGTCAGCAAAGGAGCTAACAGCTCCAGGGGAGCGTGGCGAGGCATCTAGTAGACGCATCGCGCTGACCAAAAAGAACGGGTCAGGGGGGTGTATCCCCCTGGGGTACCTGAAATAGAGGCTTTGGTAGTGGATTAAATGTGGGTGTTGGGCGAAGCAACCTGGGAGGGAGGTGGGGATAATGAATTTGTGCAATATCGTAAGGGGTGGGAGTTGAGGTGAAGTATAGGAGGGGGATGGTAGGGAGTGTAAGAGGAAGAGGGCAAAGGTATAGTGAAGAGTAGAAATATGGAACAAGACATATCAGTGTAACCAAACATTTTGAAATTAAACAGAGTAGAATAGCATCAAGTGGTATTGTAGTGAAATACTGGGACCATATAACCATATATTTAACAATTGCTCATGGTAAAGAGGTATCAATTGCTAGTGCAGTAAAACAAAGATTGATAACTGATCGGGTGGTCTCATGCAACAGCCCCTATTCAAAACAGGTTAGGTGGATAAATAAAGCAGGAAGGTTAGGCAGATGACAACCTGGGCCATCAGGAGGCACCTGTAGTGAGGGTCTGCGACACAAGAGCACCCAGCAGAGATGCTAATAAACAGTACTACTAGCGAATATAGTGCAGCACAGTACAGGGGAAAAAAGTTAAAGATCCAACAGGAGCTAGGGCTCCCCGGACAATATTAAACAAGATTAACCTAACCATGTAATATTATAGCAAGTGGCATACAAAAACATAACGGGATTTTAACATGTGAGACATTACGGAATAAAGTAGTGTTCCTTTGTGAACCCCTCAAGATGAGGGGAGACCTCACTAGAGGTGAGGGCCCATTGGTAAAAGAAGAACACAAATTACAGAAAAAACAAAACCTGAGAATGGTAATCAAGTCACGGAAGCTTCATCAGGTGGTGGCGATGATGTCGGCACGGTGGACCATTCAGTACTGGGAGCTTGACGTGACGAGGGTCTTGCTGTTTTCTGAGGGAGAACGGATGACTCAGAAGGGGTTGGAAGACCAGTAGTAATTCCAAGTTTCGGGAGTAGGGAGTGGGCTTCAGAGAGAGTTCTGGCCATTAGCATTGAGCCCTGATGCCAAATCAGGATGCGAAAGGGGAATCCCCAATGGTATTTAATTTGTCGCTGTCAAAGAAGTGTGGTGATAGGCTTAAAGTCTCTCCTTTTGGCTAGGGTGATTGGGGAAAGATCCTGGACAATTTGAAGGGTAACATTGTCGAAGGTGATAGATTGAAGGCGGCGGACTTTTCTCATGATTTCTTCTTTCGCTGTGAAGTAGTGCATTCTAAGTATGACGTCCCTGGGTTGGGACGGGTCCTGGGAGCGGGGTCTCAGTGCCCTATGGGCTCTGTCCAGGAGAAGGTGTTCCTCAGGAGTAGAAGGGGAGAGCTGAGAGAAGAGTTTCTTGAGGTAAAGGTCCAAGTGAGCTGGCTCGATCTGTTCCGGTATCCCGCGGATTCTCAGGTTGTTGCGTCGTGTTCGATTGTCTTGGTCTTCTTGTCCTCCTTGCAGCTGGGTAATGTCTTGGTGAATTTGGTGAAGGTCTGTTCCGTATGATTGTTGATAAGTTACCACTTCTTCCACTCTGTGTTCCAGATGATCGGTTCTACCGCCTATTTCAGCAATATCTGCTTTGAGTGAGTGGAGGGCTTGGACTGATGTTTTGACCTCCTTCAGTTCTTTGAGGAGAGATAGAAAGTTTCGGCGAGTCAAAGGAGAACAGTCCTCACTTTCAGGATCTGAGTCAGAGTGATCACTAGACCTGGCCGGAGTTTTCTGTTTGGAGAGATAAGGAAGGAGATCTCCTCCTGGAGGTTTCTTTCCTCCCCTGGGCATCGTAGTAGAATGGGGAGAAAACCCGTTGAGGAAGTAGTGAGGGAGGAGGGTCGGTTGCTTAGCTATAAGTGGTTCAGGGTCGAGGGGGATAGAGAGACATGATTAGCATCTAAACATCTGTCGATCGTCTGGTGGAAAAAATGAAGGGAAGTGTGGGAGCCCCCACATTGTAAGGAATTTGTCGGTCAAGGCCCCTCTTAATAAATGGATTCACCGCCCAATACTGGTAGCAGATAATGTCTGTTGATAAGTTGAACTATGCTTAAAACAGATGCTACCAGGCGGGGGGTTAGCTGTAGGTTGGTGCTTACATTTTTTTTTTGGGGGGTATTGTATAAGCACTGAAGAGACCTATGGATATATAGGTATTATTTCTTAGAAAATTATAGAGCGCAGTGTCCGGTATTAGTCACTGGGGGGCAGCACTGGTGTTGACGTGCAGATAGGAACAAGCAATTTCTATTGTATAGATCTGGTTGACCCAAGTGGGTTAATAACAATGAAGATTTATGTTCCTCCGAACTCCTATTCCCAGCAGGGAATCTTAGAAATTTGTGGGGCAGCCAGCCTCAAAGAGGAAAGAGGATTACTTGTATAATTACAGGAGGGGAGATTTTCACCTCTATGAAGTGGGTTTAAGCTGGTGAGTGGATCCACTTGCACACTATGGAGATGTGCTAATCTGTCTGTGATCCAGGCAGAAGGGGGGTATTGTGACTCACCGCTTGCTAGAAGACAGGAGCAGGCCAATTCAGCACCAGCAGCTCCCAGGATGGACATGGGCTCCCAAGCCACACAGCACAGCCAGCAGACTCCAGGGGGAGAGAGGTCAAAATCGAGGCCGCGGCTTTCCGGGCTAGGCCTCACCACTGTCAGGAGGTCCAGAAGCACAGCGGATATCTCGGGGGCGGTCTGGAGTACAGCAGCGACCTCCGGTAAGTCGCGGAAGCTATATAGGCAGGGCCCTGACTGGTGGGGAGCAGTGTGGAGTCCCTATTGACAGTGGGCTTCCACGGAGCTCAAAGACAGCGTGACCGTCCGTTATGGCTGACAGGCCACGCCCCCCAGTTCATAGATTTTTGAGATACAATCTATTTATTTTATTATTCTAGAATGGGAAGGAACATGGCATCCCTATGGATTCAGATCTAGTCACAATTTTCCAGCCATCTGTGCCCAGGTCAATGTATAAATATAGTAAAATATGAATATTTCAGGTATTAAATATATTAATATACTAAAATGTTTCTTTCCAGGGGAAGTTAAGTGTATAAAAAGTAGAGATGGGCGGGCTCGGTTCCCCGAGAAACGAACCCACCCGAACTTTGCCTATCCGAGTACCGAGCCGAGCAGGCTCGGTACTCTCCCTCCCGCTTGGAATCCAAATCGAGGCCGAATGTCATTGCGACGTCATCGGATCTCGGTACTCGGTTCTCGCGATACTTGAAGATTATAAATACACGCCTCCACAGCAATCCATCAACATTTGACAGAGGGAGAAATCAGGGTGTAGTCACAGGCTGATTAGAGCAGGGACAGACAATACAACTCTGATTCCAATTCTGATAACAATCGATTGAGAAGAGAGGAGGATAGAGGAGTCTTTTTTTTCAATTTTTGGCACTACAAGTGCTTTGGGGTGTCCCCCATACTTTTGCATTGATATTTCTGGCTGTCACCAGTCCTGTTTGTCAGCAATCTGAAAAATAATATTTAGCACTCCCAAGTGCTTTTTGGGTGTCCCCCATTCTTTTGCATTAATATTTCTGGCTGTCAAAAGTCATATTTGTCAGCAGTATCTAAAACAATTTGTAGCACTACAAGTGCTTTGGGCTCAGAATGGATTCAAAGCAGTCCACATATGAGCAGAATGAGCAACCAAGTTCTGTCACCAGTCCTGATGGTAGTGTTCCCAGTACGTCATCTGGGCAAGGCGATATCAAACTACACATTGTTTTGAAATCAGTCAAAAAAACACACCCCAAAATTTTTTTTTACTGTGTTGAAGCAAAAAAGAAGTGTAACTGAGGAAAAGTTAACTGCCAATAAAAAAAAAATTGCCAACATGCCATTCTACACACGCAGTGGCAAAGAGAGAATGAGGCCTTCACCTTTCTCTGTTAGTGACAGATCCAAAAATGTTACCGAGCCTACAAGTGGTGCACAACTACTGTTACGCGTCAAAGCCGAGCTGCAAGATAACAGTAAGGCATTAGAGGATAATGTTTGCTCTGAATCACAAATGACACCAACCCAGAGGAGAGTCCATCCAACAGTGGGATGTCTAATCGTGAGCATTCTGTTAGTGTACCCATAAAGAGGGGCCCTTTCAACAGTTCTGCTGATGTGTGTCTGAACAGCCCGAGTGTAGCCGGTGATACACAAATTGAGGATGCCACTATGGAAATAGAAGAGGATGAGGGGGAGATTTATGTAGGCGATGAGGGCGCTAATGAGGATGTTGATGAGGATGAGGTTGTTTGTGTAAGTCCTGCACCAGTGGCAGCAGTTCTGGCACGTGACAAGAAAAAGGCCATTGTCATGCCTGGCCATAAAACTAAAAAATCCACTTCTTATGTGTGGAAATATTTCTACCCCAATCCAACTGTATAGCCATTTGTAGTGTATGTCAAGCCACAGTCAGTCGAGGGAGGGACCTTAACCATCTTGGAACCTCGTCTATGTTACGCCATTTAACGAGAGTTCATGGCAAAGTGTTGGGAAAAGCTGAAAGTTCTTCCCAAAAAATTACAAGCTCTCCATCATCAGCTAAGACCCTCCGCTCACCGACATACCGACGGCTACAAAATACACCCACCACACCATCCTCATCAATATCCTCAGTAGCGCTCGGAGTTAGCCCGCCATCCCACTTAAGGCTGGATGACTCCGGCACTATTATTGATTCCTCTGAAGAAAGCGTTAGTCCCACTGCTGCTGCTGTTGCTGCTGCTGGTGGTGAATCGTCAGCTTAGAGGAAGGCCCAGAAAAAGAGCAGTCCTACATTTCAACAATTAACTGTGAAACAATCATTTGCTAGGGGAAGCAAATATGACAGCAGTCACCCAGTCGCCAAGCAAATCACAGAAACCATGGCTGACATGTTAGTGTTAGATCTGCATCCAATATCCACAATAACGCAGCTGGTTTTTCACAGTTAATTGAGGTTTTGTGTCCGCGTTACAGAATTCCTTCACGACACCATTTTTCCCGTAAAGCTATTCCACAACTATACCAAAAAGTGTGTACAAATGTAGAGATTGCGCTGAAAAATGGCATTCTGCCCACTGTCCACTTAACCACAGATATGTGGACAAGTGGAAGTGGTCAAACCAAAGACTATATGACTGTGACAGCCCACTGGGTTGGTCATTCACCTTCACCAGCAGGAACAGCAGCAGCATGTACACCACTACGTAACATTTGTCACAGGCAGGCCACTCTTTGTATCACCAGCTTCACTAACAGGCATACAGCTGACAATTTGTTACGCAAAGTAAGAGATGTGATTGATACATGGCTTATACCACTTGGACTCTCCCCAGGATATGTCATTTCTGATAACGCCAACAATATAGTGCAAGCATTACAGCTGGGTGATTTCCAGCACATTCCCTGTTTTGCTCACACCATCAACTTGGTGGTGCAGAGCTTCCTACGATATAACCGTGAGGTGCAGGAGATGCTTTCGGTGGCCCGTAAGATTTCAGGCCATTTCAGGCATTCAGCGACAGCATGTAGGAGATTGCAGCAGCTCCAAGAGCAGTTTAACTTGCCCTGCCACCAACTTAAGTAGGAGGTGGTAACTAGGTGGAATTCCACCCTGTACATACTGCAGAGGATGGAGGAACAGCGCAAAGCCATCCAAGCGTATTGCACAATCCATGACATTGGGACAGGAGGGGGCATGTACTTCACTCTTGCACAGTGGGGAATCCTTTCAGTCCTGTGCAAGGTGCCAAAACTATTTGAAGTTGTGACGTGTGAAGTGAGTTCAGATTCTGCTAGTTTGAGCCAAGTCATTCCTTTAATTAGACTATTGGAAAAGCAGCTTGAGAAACTGAAGGAGGAGATGAAATCAAGCAATTACGCAAAGTATGTTGGCCTTGTCGATCAAGTACTTAATTCGCTTCACAATGATCCTTCAGTTATTAAGATCTTGAACTCGGATCAGTACGTTTTGGGCACTGTGCTTGATCCAAGGTTTAAGACCTACATTGAGTCTTTGCTTCAAAATGATTAAGATGTGAACTTTTGCAAGGAGCTATTGCTCAGCAAGTTGGCCGCTGAACTGGGCCTCGGCTTGACGACGTGTCCTCCTTCACTTTCTCAAGCTGCTGCTGCTCGTAAAAAATTACATTTCCCAAAAAGAAGCAGGGAAGACGCAGGGGGCAGACCAGAACAATTTAATATCTGGGCTGGTATGAAGGATTTTTCAAAAAATGTGTCACCTTGCCCATAACTCCATCCAATACGAGTATAAACATGCAAAGGATAGTGGAGGATTATTTTCAAGAGGTAATTGATATGGAAATGTCAGACAGTCCCTTTCCTTACTGGGAGGAAAAGCAGGCCATTTGGAAACCCATGTACAAACTTGCTTTGCATTACCTAAGCTGCCCACCCTCCACTGTGTACTCTGAATGAGTATTCAGTACAGCCGGAAACTTAGTCAGTGATCGCCGTAGAAGGTTACTTCCAAAAAATGTGGAGAAAATTATGTTTATAAAAATGAACTACATCTTCCACGAGGAAGGCCTTCACCATCAAAGACATCCAAGCACTGACTGTTCTCTAATGGCGGATTCAAGCGGCGATGAATTGATAGTCTGTGATGATGACGTACACACTGATGAGGGTAAGGATGAAGATCCAGATGATGACGATAACATCTTTTTAAAACTTTCTATTTAAGTCTAGGGTGCAATCGACCCCCAAAGAGGAAAGGGACTTGGGGCATTTCCATATCACGTACTGTCTTGAAAGGCTGCTGTTTGGGCAATTTATCCTTAAGGGTAGGGTGTCATACACACAGTGACTCCAAAATGGCTTTGTCCATTTCTATTAATATTGTACAGTCTATATTGGCTGAATTTTTTGGTATTTTATACAAGTGGAGGGGGGCCTAGAGAGACAGAAACCAAACTGGCTTTCTCCATTTCAATTAATATTGTACAGTCTATAACGGCTGAATTTTTTTGTATTTTCGACAAGTGGAGGGGGGCCTAGAGAGACAGAAACCAAACTGGCTTTCTCCATTTCAATTAATATTGTACAGTCTATAACGACTGAATTTTTGGGTATTTTCGACAATTGGAGGGGGCCTATAGAGACAGAAACCAAACTGCCTTTGTCCATTTCTTTACATATTTAACTATAAGTGTAGGGTGTAATATACATCCAAAGACGATGGCTGCATTGCCAATATGCATAGATGGAGAGGAAGACAATCTGGTTTGTGTGTAGAATTAATGAAGGCCTACCTACCAGGAATTAAACTGTTTTTTTTGATAATTTATTAGCTTTACAATTACATTACTTATCCAAGAAACAGTTGAAGCACTAAATTTGGTTATTTTATGCCCATTCATTTTCCAACAAAATAGCAAAACAAAACCAAACAAAACCAAAACCAAAACCAAAACACACAATGGCGGTTTTGCAAAACCAAAACACGACGGTAATCCAGATTCAAAACCAAAACCAAAACACGGGGGTCAGTGAGCATCTCTAAATAAAAGTGCACATTTAGCAGCATGTAAAACCATGTGTTTGAGCTTGAAAAATCTTTAAATATGAGATAAAATAAAAACTGACCTGCTGTCCCCTTACTATTCTGACTTATACAATATTTAATAGTGCAGTAAATTAATGAGAGGTTGATATTAAAGAGGAGGCCATAGTGGGCGGCGGTAGGATCTGATTATTTTACTGGTTTTTAACACAGTGTTGAATCCCAGCTAAAAAAAAAAAATTCCTATGGTCTCACAATGCTTCTGAACGAATGTCGAATGAATTTGGCATTAGCTGCATGAAACTATTAACACATAGTATAGAAGCAGGTGCTAGATGCTAAGCTAGTCACACTATTTTGCAACGTGATGGCATGCAGACGGCAGTTAGTGATAGCTGCACTTTAGTTCAGCTCTGTGCCCTGCATCCCATATTTTCATAACAGATCTAAAATCATTTCAAGTTTGTGAATGCAGAAGACCATAGCGTTACCATGGAAACATTCGCCTCCCGGTGATGGCAGGTAAAGTCACTGAGAAGGCAGCGCAATAGTGAGGCGTGGGCCTCGCGGTAGCAGAGGCGAAGGCGCAGATTGCAGTGTCATCTCGAGGTCTGGGGCGTGGGCAACGTGCCGCATTAAAGTGCTTAACGCCACTGACAAGGACTTCACGTGGGGACCAGAGTCTATAAAGACTCAGGTTTCCAGCGTCTAGGGTAGGTGGCCATCTTTGGAGCCAGGAGGAGGTTAGTCCCCGGTCTCCAGTGAGGAAGTTGCACGGTTGATACCACAAGAGGCAAAATAGACTAAGGGGCTCATTTATCAACCACCGCATAAAATGAAAAATAGTTTTCAATCCTTATCGCATTGATAAGGATTGAACTCTTTCTCATATTTATGAAAACAACAACACAGGGACAGCAGTTCCGAAAAACTGCTGTTCCTGTGAAGTGCAAAACTTACTCACCACTGCATCTTCACTTCACTTCCGAGTCTGCGATCCACGGGGGTCCTCTCCTCACTCCAGTGCGATGCGCCGACTGAAAACCTCGGGCATGCGCACAAGCATTCCTGCACTGTACAGTTGCAGATAAAGCGGTGTGAGACAGGGAGAGACACATGCGCTGTGAAGCTCTGAGCTTGAGCCTGAGCTGGCGTACATTACCATAGGTGTAAAAGGATTTTCAAATGTTGTTAAATTGCAGTACATAGCAGTCCCCATAGACATCTATGGGGACTGCTATGTATTTAAAAAAAAATGCAAAGCGGCAGATATCTATGATATCTGCTGTGATGCACTGTTGATAGATTAAAAAAATCATTTTTTAATCTATCAACAATGCATCCATTTTTCGGGGAATTTACAAGTAAATCAACTATAATAAATTTCCGCATTTTTGTGGGTATAATATTACTCAGGCGCTTTTCGGTTACAATTCCACTGCCAGCATTGGACATACATTCAGATACTACACTACAAAATGGGCCAGAAAGAGTTTTCAAAGAAAGAGCGATAACTGTGGCCATTAGTCAGTCAATCTTCTTCTGCCAATACTGAAGAAGATCACAATCATAGGCAATTCAGTTATCTGTTCATAACTTGCAGAATTGGTTGCCTCTTTATCCTCTTTCAAAAAAACTTCAGTGTCATTTCTATCTATTTTTTTGGGGGGATTGTTAGTAGATTTTCTCTTTGCCTGTTTGGGAGTTTGACAGGAGGTTGTTGTGACCACACTGACACATTTTATTCTAGAGATGGACGGGCTCGGTTTCTTGAAAACCGAACATACCTGAACTTCGGGGATCGGAGTACTGAGCCGAGTCAGCCCGGTACTTTTGCGCCTATTCAGATTCCAAAACGAGGTTAAACGTCATTGTGATGTCGTCGGATCTCGCGAGTGTTGGAATCAATAAATACTGCCCTCCACGGCGATCTGCCGCCATTTGAGAGAGGGACAGAGAAGGGGTAGGACAGAGTATAGAGAAATTGGGCAGGCAAAGTGATAGAAGAGAAAGAGAAGAGTGGTAGCAGTATTAAAGAAAGCTCCATTGCTGAATTCGTCATTGCTGAAATACAAATATAAATATACAAGTCCTTGCAGCCTTTATTTCTGAATTTGCACTACTAAGTGTAGGGTCTAATATACACCCTCATAGAAGAGCTGCTTTGGTCATTTCGTCATTGCTGAAATAGTAATCTACAAGTCCTTGCAGGCTTTTTTCTGAATTTGCACTAATAAGTGTAGTGTTATCAAAATGGTTTCACAGCAGTACACAGAAGAGCAGGAGCAGCAAGCAGCTGCTGCCACCAGTCCTGATGATAGTTATCCCTGTACATCATCTGGTAAAGCCTATGTAAAAGTACATAGTCTTTTGAAGTCAGGGAAAAAAACAAAAAAACACCTTTTACCGTGTTTAAGAAAAAAAAAGCTGTAATCCAGGAAAAGTTAACTGCCGATAAAAAAAAAAATGCCAACATGCCATTCAACACATGCAGTGGCAAAGAAAGAATGAAGCCTTCGCCTCTCTCTATGAGTGCGAGATCTAAAACTGTTACTGAGGCTTCTTCTTGTAAACCAACCTTGTTGACCAAGCAAAACCAAGTAATTCGGAGTTCAAGGGGTAAATGTATCATACTCCTGTTTCTTCAACTCACATGAGTTCGGCGAGATGACAGCTAAAATTTAAAGCGGCGCTGCCTTGTAAAGGGAAACTTGTCTTTACAAGGCAGCGCCGCTTTAAATTTTAGTTGTCATCTCGCTGAATTCCCGCTAGTTGAAAAAAACGGAGTATGATACATTTACCCCCAAAAGTGGTGCACAAATACTGTTACCTGTAAAAGCCGAGCTGGAAAAAAACAGTAAGGCATTAGAGGATAATGTATGCTCAGATTCACAAATGACACCAATCCCTGAGAGTCCATCCACGAGTGGTATGTGTAATCATGACCATTCTGATAGTGTACCCATAAAGAAGACCCCTTTCAGCATTTCTGCTGATGTGTGCCTGAACAGCCCGAGTGTAGCCGGTGATACACCAATTGAGGATGCCACTTTGGAATTGGAACAGGATGCAGGGCATTGGCTAATGCGGGCGCTAATGAGGATGTTGATGAGGATGATGTTGTTTGTGTAAGTCCTGCACCAGTGGAAGCAGTTCTGGCACGTGATAAGAAGAAGCCTTTCGGGTGAAGCTTTCTGTATATGTGTTTATTCATTTCTATTTATCTTTTTATTGTAATCAAATGCATACATTGAGGTAATGCACGAAGTTGGTTTCGTTCACTTCTCTTTACATATCTTGTGCCTCACCGGTTTTTGGAGGTAATTCCTGATGTTCCAGAACGAGGAGGGAGAGGATTGATTTTAAAGGCGCATGTGATATTTTGGACATGTAAGCATACACCCGAAAGGGGATTTGAGAAGGAGAAATCACGGGTGTGGTGCTCTGACGAAGATCATACATTAAGAATTATCTTTACACTATTATAGTGGTGGTGGACTTGAAGCATTTTTATTTAGGTTCATGCATATTACGCTACGTGGTTTTGTTTGTTTTTTGTGTTTTTCCACATATGTACACATGTCATTAGAGAGTGTCATCGAGTTTCATGCAGAAGACACAATCCCGTTATGAATAGGATGTTCTGATTGTGATTACCTAAAGACATGAACGGCAGCGCAAGTGTATGTACTAATTTGAGTTTTATATCTATGTTATTTTGAATTTTTGTGGAAATTCTGAGGTATATACGCGGCTGCATGCCATAGTGAAGCGCCTGACAGAACTGATTATTACTTTGGCATATACATTCCCTGTTTTGCTCACACAATAAACTTGGTGGTGCAGAGCTTCTTGAAAAATAACCGTGAGGTGCAGGAGATGCTTTTAGTGGCCCGTAAAATTTCGTCCCATTTCCGGCATTTGCCACAGCATGTAGGAGATTGCAGCAGCTCCAAGAACAATTTAATTTGCCCTGCCACCAACTTAAGCAAGAGGTGTTAACAAGGTGGAATTCCACCCTCTACATGCTTCAGAGGATGGAGGAAAAGTGCAAAGCCATACAAGCGTATTGCACAAGCCATGACATTGGGAATGGAGGGGGAATAGAATTCAGTCTTGCACAGTGGAGAATCCTTTCTGTGCTGTGCAAGGTGCTGAAACCATTTGAAGTTGTGACGTGTGAAGTGAGTTCAGACTCTGCTGGCTAGAGCCAAGTCATTCCCTTAATTCGAAAAGCAGCTTGACAAACTGAAGGAGGAGATAAAACCAATTCCGCAAAGTATGTGTGCCTTGTAGATCAAGTACTTAATTCACTTCGGAATGATCCAAGAGTTATTAAAATCTTGAAGTCGGATCACTATGTTTTGGTGACTGTGCTTGATCCAAGGTTTAAGACTTACGTAGATTCTTTGCTTCCAAATGACCGATATCTGAACAGATGCAAGGAGCTATTGGTCAGCAAGTTGTCCGCTGAACTGGGCCTTAGCTTGACGACATTTCCTCTTTCAGTTTCTCAGGCAGCTGCTGCTCGTAAGAAATTGCACTTTCCAAAGAGAAGCAGGGATGACGCAGGTGGCAAACCAGTTTGACATCTGGTCTGGTTTGAAAGATTTTAGCAAAAAAAGTGTGATCTCGGCCATAACTCCATCCGATTCTACTAGTAACATGCAAAGAATGGTGGATGATTATTTTCAAGAGTTCATTGAAATCGAAATGTCAGACAGTCCCTTTCCATACTGGGAGGAAAAACGATCAATTTTTAAATCGATGTACAAACTTGCTTTGCAATACCTAAGCTGCCCACCCTCCAGTGTGTACTAAGAAAGAGTTTTCAGCACAACCGGGAACCTTGTCAGTGATCGACGTAGGAGATTACTTCCGAAAAATGTGGAAAAGATGATGTTCATCAAAATGAACTACATCTTCCACGAGGAAGGCCTTTACCATCAAAGACATCCAAGTACTGACACTTCTGTACTGGTGGATTCGAGCGGAGATGAATTAATAGTCTGTGATGATGATGTACACACTTATGAGGGTGAGGATGATGTTGAAGATGATGACGACAACAACTTGACAGTGTAGAATTCATTTGACAGCACTGTTGCTCTAACCTGCCTTTAGGGCATTGATCGCTGGTTTAGTGGGGGCCCAAACAACCAAGCACTTCAGCCACAAAAGTGGCAGTCCTTGTTGCTCAAGTGCTTTGTTTGTTAAAGTGTGCATGTCCTTTGTAAGATACAACATATTGGTGGGTAGAAGGGCCCAAGGACAATTCCATCTTGCACCATTAATCTTTCCTGGCACTGATGTGTGTTTATGCCATTACTCTAACAAGCCCATGGTTAGCTTGTTTAGGGAGGGCCATGTTGGACTTGAACTTCAGCCACAAAAGTGGCACCATTGTGGATGAACTGCTTGGCTTGATAAATTGTACATGTTACCTCTCGTAATGTGATATAAACTGCAGTGTGTTTGTGTCGTTGCTCTGTCGCTTAACATCCAGCCAGCTCGCTGCTGTATTTGGCTGAAAGTTATGAAAAGCATATTGTGGCCTGTGAGATGGTAAAAATTGAATGCAAATAACTGGAATTTAGTATTAGTAAGGTTAATAATGTAGGTACAAAATAATAACAAAGCTATGTGATTTTACCCCAAAAACTTGAATTTTGTTAAAAATAGCTAAACAAAACCAAAACCAAAACACGCAAGGGCGGTTTTGGCAAAACCAAAACCCAAAGGTAATCCAGAACCAAAACCAAAACACGGGGGTCAGTGAGCGTCTCTATTTTATTCTGACATACTGTATTCCCTTTTCTTGGTGCAGGAATGACTGAAGATTTGGGGGTAAATGTATCAAGCTGAGAGTTTTCCGGCGGGTTTGAAAAACCAATCAGATTCTAGGGCCTGATTCATTAAAGATCTTAAATGAAGAGGTATCTTATTTCAGGCTCCTGGACAAAACCATGTTACAATGCAAGGGGTGCAAATTAGTATTCTGTTTTGCACATAAGTTAAATACTGCCTGTTTTTTCATGTATCACACAAATAATTGATAGCTTATTTGTACACTGAATTTTAAAGTTGATATTTGTGTGCTACATGAAAAAACAGGCAGTATTTAACTTATGTGCAAAACAGAATACTAATTTGCACCCATTGCAATGTAACATGGTTTTGTCCAGGAGACTCAAATAAGAAGTTTCTCAAGTTAAGATCCTTAATGATATATAGGCAACATCTCCACTTTTCAAACTCGCCGGAAAACTCTCAGCTTGATATATTTACCCCTTGGTGTAAGTGCAGCGCCAAACTGAAATGGCTAACTTTAAGTCCCAATTGGCTCACAGTCCTGACCAGTGATTGTCTGACAGCAATTCTGTTCAGATTTGCTGTCACCGAATCCAGGAAGTGCTGCGAGAACAGAGAACTTACCTGAGCAGAATTGCTGGTCGGGTGCCTTGCATCTTCTTTTCTTCACCCTCCTCACGGACTCCGCTACAGTGGATCACTCTGCTACATAAGTTACTTGACAATGCTCAAGCAGCAACTTTCTCTCTGATATGGCAAAACATTTGCACATTTTCTTCTAGTAGAATTTTAATAAATACATTGCTTGACATCGCAATGAATTGTCTGTGTATTTCTACACCTAGACAATTAATGGTGTTAATGACAAGCACAGAAAACAAATTGCGTTTTGCAACAGTCAGTTCGAGTGTAAAATCTGTACAAAAAAGGAAAAGGAGAAGGATAATTCAGACAGGCAATGATGCAGTTGTTCACACAGTCATGCAGTAAATGCAGTACACACATGAGCATACAGTAATCTGAGCTACTAATAGTCACAAAGAGGATCCACAAATGTCTTCTCCAAGCAACATCCCGGAAAATGCGTCATTAAGATGGTGTAAGCTCCTTTATTAAGGCTGTAGTCATGTGACATTTGTTGATGCCTGCCGATTGGCCTAATTTCCCACTGATCGTTGACTATTTGGTGAATTTTGGGTAATTTGAGACCGATTCGTGAATTCAATTGCAGATGACCAAGCTCTACAATTTGGTCACATTTCCAAATCAGATATATCAATTCGCCCATCTCAGTTTGTAACAGAACAAATGTGTCCAACATTGTCCAAGTTATTCTAACTGTGTCTGTATACATTTTTGTGTGCTAACAAATGTTAACAGTATGGAGAGGAGTTAGGATTAAGAACTTTGCTCATAAAAAGATTACAATCTCCAGCAAGGGGTAGGAGCAAGAGGCAGAGAGGGACATTTAAAAGGCCGTGAAGGCCAGCGTAAGTGGATTTTGTCAGTTTTACTGCCAAAAACTGCTCACTGTAACTAGACTCTTATGTTTCAGCATTGTTATTGTTAATGATTGCTGCGTCTGAAGTTTAGAGTGTGCTGAGAGTTTTATGTGTATGTGGTTAAAGAAATAAAAACATGGATTATCATGAAATATCACATTTCCCTGCTGCCTGACATGACGCATTTACTAAATTGATCTAATAATTTCTTTAGCAAATTAAATTACACAATCATATCACCATTAATCCATGCACAGTTATAAACATGTGAGAGTAACATTGTATCATTCCAAACAATCTGTGGCTGTCAGCATCCAGTGCAGGGTTATATAGAGGTTGTGAAGACGTGGGCTAAATAGACTGAATGCATGGATGCCACCAGCTTGTTACAGTAATAGCCTGCTTAAAACAGAAAAAATATATATATATTCCTTAATAGTTTAAAGCAACAGCAACTATACTAGTGTATAAATGCAATTCTCATTGTAGGGAGCAGATTCAATTGGCCACAAGGTTCCGTGGTAGTCTTGCGACTAGGTTCATTACCTACATCATTACGTGGTAACATTGCTGACAGATTACTACGGGACCCAGCAGCTAATTGATTCGGCCCCTAGGAGTGAAAATCAATTAGCCACAAACGTGGAGGAGAATGGTTTACCCCCATGATTAATTTTTCCCTACAACATATTTTTCACACTTTTGAGTGCATTCGCGGGCAAAAAGTGCCAGACATGCGACCAATTTATTTTTTCAATAAAAAAGTATACATAGGGGGGTATCAGGGGCGAACGTAGGATTTAGAAGGGGGGGTTTCCGCCCCCCCCGGAAAAGAAAAAAAATATTGTGAGAGGGAGCAGCAGCTCCATTTCGGTGAGTCTGAATTCTACAGCAGCCGAGGCGCTGTCAAGCAGCATCTGCGGCAGTGCTGTATTATACTACAATACAGCACTGCCGCGGACGCTTCTTTGACAGCGCCGCGGCTGCTGTACAGTACCGTTGGTTCGCGGAGGCCACTGTGTATTCAATTGACCGCAAGGTTGTTTTTTTTTCTTCCCCGCAGCGTTAAAAAAAAAAAAAATCGCACACAGGTTTTTAATAGGGATGAGTGGGCTCGGATTCTCTCAATCAGAACACCCCCGAACAGTGCCGATCCGAGCCTAATCCGAGCACTGTTCGGGTATTCCCGCCGATCGCAAAACTGAAAACGAGGCTTAACGTCATAATCCCGGCGTCGGATCTCGCGAGATCCGGATTAATATTAGTCCCCGCTGCCCGCCACCATCTTCACTCGGGCATTGGAGCTTGGATTGAAAACAGCTTTCAGACTTTTGCCTTGAAAAAGCCAAGAAGCGTTGGCGTTTTGTTTCACCTATCCTCATTGCCTCTTTGTTACTCAGATTCCTCCAATAAGTCCATTGGTACTGCTATATAACAAAGTTCACTGATCCTGCAGTATAAGTCCATTGGTACTGCTATATAACAAAGTTCACTGATCCTGCAGTATAAGTCCAGTGGTACTGCTATATAACTAAGTTCACTGATCCTGCAGTATTAGTCCAGTGGTACTGCTATATAACTCCAGTCCAGTGGTACTGTCCTGTGCCGCATATAATTTTTAAAGCCTTTGCCGGGTGTGTGTGGTTTAGGGGTATGCTCTCTTGTGCTGCATATAATGGAGTACAAAAATTCTGAGGATAAAGTAGGGAAAGATCAAGAACCGCTTCCTCCTAATGCTGAAGCTGCTGCCACTAGTTATGACATAGACAATGAAATGCCAACAACATCGTCTGCCAAGGCCGATGCCCAATGTCATAGTAGAGGGCATGTAAAATCCAAAAAGCCAAATGTCACTAAAATGATGAAAAAAAGAAATTAAAATCATCTGAGGAGAAACGTAAACTTGCCAATATGCCATTTACGACACGGAGTGGCAAGGAACGGCTTAGGCCCTGGCCCGTGTTCATGACTAGTGGTCCAGCTTCACACAACGATCAAAGGCCTCCTCCCCCCCCTCTAAAAAAATTAAGAGAGTTAAGCTGTCATCAACAACACAGCAAACAACTCTGCCTTTAAAAGACATGGCATCACAAATCCACAAGGCGAGTCCAAGGGTGTTGGTGGTTGCGAAGCCTTACCTTCCCATCACTGTACGGGAAGAGGTGGCTCCTTCCACCCTTTGCAGCACGCCCTCTGCATATGCTGGAAGGATCACCCACAGTGCAGTTACAGATTGGATAATGAAGGTGTCAATGTTGTACACCAGGAGGAGGATATTGATGTAGCTGGTGCTGAGGAGGGACTTGATGAGAAGGATGCTGATGTGGTTTTCTTAAATGAGGCACCAGGGGGGGAAACAGTTGTTGTCCATGGGATGAAAAAGCCCATTGTCATGCCTGGCCAGAAGACCACTAAATCCACCTCTTCGGTCTGGAATTATTTCTGTTCCAATCCGGACAACAAATGTATTGCCATATGTACCTTATGTAAAGCTGCAATAAGCAGGGGAAAGGATCTTGGCCACCTAGGGACATCCTCCCTTATACGTCACCCGAAGAACCTTCATAAATCTGTGTTTAGTTCAGGAACTGTGGCTAGGATCGTCAGCAGTCCAGGGACACCTAAACTCCTTGGTGCCATTGTATCCACACCAGCAACACCCTCCTCGTCAATTTCCTCCTCAATCTGGATGTGAGATAGTCCTGCAGGCCATGTCACCGGCATGACTGAGTCCTCTTCAATCCGGGATTCTTCCGGAGGATCCTGCAGCAGTACGCCTACTACTGCCGCTGCTGCTGGGAGTCGGTCATCTTCCCAGAGGGGAAGTCATAAGACCGCTACGTCTTTCAATAAGCAATTGACCGTACAACAGTCGTTTGCCATAAGCACGAAGTACGACAGCAGTCATCCTATGGCAAATCGGATAACTGCGGCCTTGATAGCTATGTTGGTGTTAGACGTGCGTCTGGTGTCTGCCATCAGTGGAGTGGGATTTAGACGGTTGATGGAGGTATTGTGTCCCCGGTACCAAATCCCGTCTAGATTCCACTTCACTAGGCAGGCGATACCGGGATGTACAGAGAAGTACGAAAAAGTGTCCTCAGTGCTCTGAAAAATGCGGTTGTACCCACTGTCCACTTAACCACGGACATGTGGACAAGTGGTTCAGGGCAAACTAAGGACTATATGACTGTGACAGCCCACTGGGTAGATGCATCGCCTTCCGCAGCAACAGCAGCCGCAGCATCAGTAGAAGCATCTCCGAAACGCCCGCTCGTTCCAAGGCAGGCAACGTTGTGTATCACCGGTTTCAATGCTGACAACCTCTTAGAGAAACTGAGGGAAATCATCTATACAATATTGTTCTTGCAATTGCTCTAACCAAAATCGCTAGTGCAGAGAGGAGGATAGAGGTTTATTATTTTTTCTTCATATTTGGCACTCCCCAGCGCTTTTGGGGTGTCCCCCATAATTGTGCATAAATATTGCTGGCTGTCAAAAGTCATATCTGTCAGCGGTATCTACTAAATAATTTTTAGCACTCCTCAGTGCTTTTGGGGTGTCCTCCCTAATTGTGCATTAATATTTCTGGCTGTCAAAAGTCATATCTGTCAGCAGTATCTACTAAATAATTTTTAGCACTCCTCAGTGCTTTTGGGGTGTCCTCCCTAATTGTGCATTAATATTTCTGGCTGTCAAAAGTCATATCTGTCAGCAGGATCTACTAAATAATTTTTAGCACTCCTCAGTGCTTTTGGGGTGTCCTCCCTAATTGTGCATTAATATTTCTGGCTGTCAAAAGTCATATCTGTCAGCAGTATCTACTAAATAATTTTTAGCACTCCTCAGTGCTTTTGGGGTGTCCTCCCTAATTGTGCATTAATATTTCTGGCTGTCAAAAGTCATATCTGTCAGCAGTATCTACTAAATAATTTTTAGCACTCCTCAGTGCTTTTGGGGTGTCCTCCCTAATTGTGCATTAATATTTCTGGCTGTCAAAAGTCATATCTGTCAGCAGTATCTACCAAATAATTTTTAGCACTCCTCAGTGCTTTTGGGGTGTCCTCCCTAATTGTGCATTAATATTTCTGGCTGTCAAAAGTCATATCTGTCAGCAGTATCTACCAAATAATTTTTAGCACTCCTCAGTGCTTTTGGGGTGTCCTCCCTAATTGTGCATTAATATTTCTGGCTGTCAAAAGTCATTTCTGTCAGCAGTATCTACTAAATAATTTTTAGCACACCTCAGTGCTTTTGGGGTGTCCTCCCTAATTGTGCATTAATATTTCTGGCTGTCAGAAGTCATATCTGTCAGCAGTATCTACTAAATAATTTTTAGCACTCCTCAGTGCTTTTGGGGTGTCCTCCCTAATTGTGCATTAATATTTCTGGCTGTCAAAAGTCATATCTGTCAGCAGTATCTACTAAATAATTTTTAGCACTCCTCAGTGCTTTTGGGGTGTCCTCCCTAATTGTGCATTAATATTTCTGGCTGTCAAAAGTCATATCTGTCAGCAGTATCTACTAAATAATTTTTAGCACTCCTCAGTGCTTTTGGGGTGTCCTCCCTAATTGTGCATTAATATTTCTGGCTGTCAAAAGTCATATCTGTCAGCAGTATCTACTAAATAATTTTTAGCACTCCTCAGTGCTTTTGGGGTGTCCTCCCTAATTGTGCATTAATATTTCTGGCTGTCAAAAGTCATATCTGTCAGCAGTATCTACTAAATAATTTTTAGCACTCCTCAGTGCTTTTGGGGTGTCCTCCCTAATTGTGCATTAATATTTCTGGCTGTCAAAAGTCATATCTGTCAGCAGTATCTACTAAATAATTTTTAGCACTCCTCAGTGCTTTTGGGGTGTCCTCCCTAATTGTGCATTAATATTTCTGGCTGTCAAAAGTCATATCTGTCAGCAGTATCTACTAAATAATTTTTAGCACTCCTCAGTGCTTTTGGGGTGTCCTCCCTAATTGTGCATTAATATTTCTGGCTGTCAAAAGTCATATCTGTCAGCAGTATCTACTAAATAATTTTTAGCACTCCTCAGTGCTTTTGGGGTGTCCTCCCTAATTGTGCATTAATATTTCTGGCTGTCAAAAGTCATATCTGTCAGCAGTATCTACTAAATAATTTTTAGCACTCCTCAGTGCTTTTGGGGTGTCCTCCCTAATTGTGCATTAATATTTCTGGCTGTCAAAAGTCATATCTGTCAGCAGTATCTACCAAATAATTTTTAGCACTCCTCAGTGCTTTTGGGGTGTCCTCCCTAATTGTGCATTAATATTTCTGGCTGTCAAAAGTCATTTCTGTCAGCAGTATCTACTAAATAATTTTTAGCACACCTCAGTGCTTTTGGGGTGTCCTCCCTAATTGTGCATTAATATTTCTGGCTGTCAGAAGTCATATCTGTCAGCAGTATCTACTAAATAATTTTTAGCACTCCTCGGTGCTTTTGGGGTGTCCTCCCTAATTGTGCATTAATATTTCTGGCTGTCAAAAGTCATATCTGTCAGCAGTATCTACTAAATAATTTTTAGCACTCCTCAGTGCTTTTGGGGTGTCCTCCCTAATTGTGCATTAATATTTCTGGCTGTCAAAAGTCATATCTGTCAGCAGTATCTACTAAATAATTTTTAGCACTCCTCAGTGCTTTTGGGGTGTCCTCCCTAATTGTGCATTAATATTTCTGGCTGTCAAAAGTCATATCTGTCAGCAGTATCTACTAAATAATTTTTAGCACTCCTCAGTGCTTTTGGGGTGTCCTCCCTAATTGTGCATTAATATTTCTGGCTGTCAAAAGTCATATCTGTCAGCAGTATCTACTAAATAATTTTTAGCACTCCTCAGTGCTTTTGGGGTGTCCTCCCTAATTGTGCATTAATATTTCTGGCTGTCAAAAGTCATATCTGTCAGCAGTATCTACCAAATAATTTTTAGCACTCCTCAGTGCTTTTGGGGTGTCCTCCCTAATTGTGCATTAATATTTCTGGCTGTCAAAAGTCATATCTGTCAGCAGTATCTACCAAATAATTTTTAGCACTCCTCAGTGCTTTTGGGGTGTCCTCCCTAATTGTGCATTAATATTTCTGGCTGTCAAAAGTCATTTCTGTCAGCAGTATCTACTAAATAATTTTTAGCACACCTCAGTGCTTTTGGGGTGTCCTCCCTAATTGTGCATTAATATTTCTGGCTGTCAAAAGTCATATCTGTCAGCAGTATCTACTAAATAATTTTTAGCACTCCTCAGTGCTTTTGGGGTGTCCTCCCTAATTGTGCATTAATATTTCTGGCTGTCAAAAGTCATATCTGTCAGCAGTATCTACTAAATAATTTTTAGCACTCCTCAGTGCTTTTGGGGTGTCCTCCCTAATTGTGCATTAATATTTCTGGCTGTCAAAAGTCATATCTGTCAGCAGTATCTACTAAATAATTTTTAGCACTCCTCAGTGCTTTTGGGGTGTCCTCCCTAATTGTGCATTAATATTTCTGGCTGTCAAAAGTCATATCTGTCAGCAGTATCTACTAAATAATTTTTAGCACTCCTCAGTGCTTTTGGGGTGTCCTCCCTAATTGTGCATTAATATTTCTGGCTGTCAAAAGTCATATCTGTCAGCAGTATCTACTAAATAATTTTTAGCACTCCTCAGTGCTTTTGGGGTGTCCTCCCTAATTGTGCATTAATATTTCTGGCTGTCAAAAGTCATATCTGTCAGCAGTATCTACTAAATAATTTTTAGCACTCCTCAGTGCTTTTGGGGTGTCCTCCCTAATTGTGCATTAATATTTCTGGCTGTCAAAAGTCATATCTGTCAGCAGTATCTACTAAATAATTTTTAGCACTCCTCAGTGCTTTTGGGGTGTCCTCCCTAATTGTGCATTAATATTTCTGGCTGTCAAAAGTCATATCTGTCAGCAGTATCTACTAAATAATTTTTAGCACTCCTCAGTGCTTTTGGGGTGTCCTCCCTAATTGTGCATTAATATTTCTGGCTGTCAAAAGTCATAACTGTCAGCAGTATCTACTAAATAATTTTTAGCACTCCCCAGTGGTTTGCGCTCAGAATGGATTCAAAGCAGTCCACATATGATCTGAATGAGCAACCAGGTTCTGTCACCAGTCCTGATGTTAGTGTTCCCAGTACGTCATCTGGCCAAGGCGATGTCAAACAACAGAGTGTTTTCAAATTAGTGCAAAAAACAAAAACCCCAAAAAAATTTACTGTATTGAAGCGAAAAAGAAGTGTAACTGAGCAAAAGTTAAGTGACGATAAAAAAAAAATTGCAAGCGTGCCATTCTACACACGCAGTGGCAAAGAGAGAATGAGGCCTTCACCTTTGGCTATTAGTGGCAGATCCCAAAAAGTTACCCAGCCTACAATTGGTGCACAACTACTGTTACGCGTCAAAGCCGAGCTGCAAGATAACAGTGAGGCATTACAGGAGAATATTTGCTCTGATTCACAAATGACAACAATCCCTGTGGAGAGTCCATCCAACAGTGGGATGTCTAATCGTGAGCATTCTGCTGATGTGTGCCTTAATAGCCCGAGTGTAGCCGGTGATACCCAAATTGAGGATGCCACTTTGGAATTAGAAGAGGATGAGGGGGAGATTTGTGTAGGTGACGAGGGCGCTAATGAGGATGTTGATGAGGATGAGGTTGTTTGTGTAAGTCCTGCACCAGTGGCAGCAGTTCTGGCACGTGACAAGAAAAAGGCCATTGTCATGCCTGGGCATAAAACAAAAAAATCCACTTCTTATGTGTGGAATTATTTCTACCCAAATCCAGACAACAATTGTATAGCCATTTGTAGTGTATGTGAAGCCACAGTCAGTCGAGGGAGGGACCTTAACCATCTTGGAACCTCGTCTATGTTACGCCATTTAACGAGAGTTCATGGCAAAGTGTTGGGAAAAGCTGAAAGTTTTTCCCAAAAGAATACAAGCACTCCCTCATCAGCTAAGACCCTCCGCTCACCGACATACCAACAGCTACAAAATACACCCACCACACCATCCTCATCAATATCCTCAGTAGCGCTCGGAGTTAGCCCGGCATCCCACTTAAGGCTGGATGACTCCGGCACTATTATTGATTCCTCTGAAGAAAGCGTTAGTCCTGCTGCTGCTGTTGCTGCTGCTGGGGGTGAATCGTCATCCCAGAGGCAGGTTAATAAAATGAGCAGTCCTACATTTCAGCAATTAACTGTGAAACAATCATTTGCGAGGGGAAGCAAATATGACAGCAGTCACCCAGTCGCCAAGCGAATCACAGACGCCATGGCTGCAATGTTAGTGTTAGATCTGCGTCCAATCTCCACAATAAACGCAGCTGGTTTTTCACAGTTAATTGAGGTTTTGTGTCCGCGTTACAGAATTCCTTCGCGACACCATTTCTCCCGTAAAGCTATTCCACAACTATACCAAAAAGTGTGTAAAAATGTAGAGATTGCGCTGAAAAATGCCATTCTGCCCACTGTTCACTTAACCACAGATATGTGGACAAGTGGAAGTGGCCAAACCAAAGACTATATGACTGTGACAGCCCACTGGGTTGGTCATTCACCTTCACCAGCAGGAACAGCAGCAGCATGTACACCACTACGTAACATTTGTCACAGGCAGGCCACTCTTTGTATCACCGGCTTCACTAACAGGCATACGGCTGACAATTTGTTACGCAAACTGAGAGATGTGATTGATGCATGGCTTATACCACTCGGACTCTCCCCAGGGTATGTCATTTCAGATAACGCCAACAATATAGTGCGAGCATTACAGCTGGGTGATTTCCAACATATTCCCTGTTTTGCTCACACCATCAACTTGGTGGTGCAGAGCTTCCTACGAAATAACCGTGAGGTGCAGGAGATGCTTTCGGTGGCCCGTAAAATTTCAGGCCATTTCAGGCATTCAGCCACAGCATGTAGGAGATTACAGCAGCTCCAAGAGCAGTTTAACTTGCCCTGCCACCAACTTAAGCAAGAGGTGGTAACTCGGTGGAATTCCACCCTGTACATGCTTCAGAGGATGGAGGAACAACGCAAAGCCATCCAAGCATATTGCACAAGTCATGACATTGGGAAAGGAGGGGGGATGTATTTCACTCTTGCACAGTGGGGAATCCTTTCAGTGCTGTGCAAGGTGCTGAAACCATTTGAAGTTGTGACATGTGAGGTCAGTGCAGACTCTGCTAGTTTGAGCCAAGGCATTCCTTTAATTAGACTATTGGAAAAGCAGCTTGAGAAAATGAAGGAGGAGCTGAAAGCAAGCAATTCAGAAAAGTATGTTGGCCTTGTCGATCAAGTACTTAATTCGCTTCACAATGATCCTCGAGTTATTAAGATCTTGAACTCGGATCAGTACGTTTTGGCCACTGTGCTTGATCCAAGGTTTAAAACCTACATTGAGTCTTTACTTGTAAATGAGCGAGATGTGAACTTTTGCAAGGAGCTATTGCTCAGCAAGTTGGCCGCTGAACTGGGCCTCGGCTTGACGACGTGTCCTCCTTCACTTTCTCAAGCTGTTGCTCGTAAAAAATTAAATTTCCAAAAAAGAAGCAGGGAAGACACAGGGGGCAGACCAGAACAATTTAACATCTGGGCTGGTTTGAAGGATTTTTCAAAAAAATGTGTCACTTTGCCCATAACTCCATCCAATATGAGTATAAACATGCAAAGGATGGTGGAGGATTACTTTCAAGAGGTAGTTGATATGGAAATGTCAGACAGTCCCTTTCCTTACTGGGAAGAAAAGCAGGCCATTTGGAAACCCATGTACAAACTTGCTTTGCAATACCTAAGCTGCCCACCCTCCTGTGTGTACTCTGAACGAGAGTTCAGCACAGCAGGGAACTTAGTCAGTGATCGCCGTAGAAGGTTACTTCCCAAAAATGTGGAGAAAATGATGTTTATAAAAATGAACTACATCTTCCACGAGGAAGGCCTTCACCATCCAAGACATCCAAGCACTGACTGTTCTCTAATGGCGGATTCAAGCGGCGATGAATTGATAGTCTGTGATGATGACGTACACACTGATGAGGGTGAGGATTAAGCTGAAGATGATGCCGATAACATCTTTTTAAAACTTTCTATGTAAGTGTAGGGTGCAATCTACCCCCAAAGAGGAAAGGGACTTGTGGCATTTCCATATCACATACCATCTTGAAAGGCTGCTGTTAGGGCAATTTATCCTTAAGGGTAGGGTGTCATAGACAGAGTGACCCTAAACTGGCTTTGTCCATTTTACATAATATTGTACAGTCTATAATGGCTGAATTTTTGGGTATTTTATACAAGTGGAGGGGGGCCTAGAGAGACAGAAACCAAACTGGCTTTTTCCATGTCAATTAATATTGTACAGTCTATAATGGCTGAATTTATTGGTATTTTATACAAGTGGAGGGGGGCCTAGAGAGACAGAGTGACCCCAAACTGTCTTTCTCCATGTCAATTAATATTGTACAGTCTATAATGGCTGAATTTTTTAGTATTTTATACAAGTGGAGGGGGGCCTAGAGAGACAGAAACCAAACTGGCTTTCTCCATGTCAATTAATATTGTACAGTCTATAATGGCTGAATTTTTTGGTATTTTATACAAGTGGAGGGGGGCCTTGAGAGACAGAAACCAAACTGGCTTTTTCCATTTCTTTACATATTTAACTATAAGTGTAGGGTGTAATATACATTCAAAGACGATGGCTGCATTGCCAATATGCATAGATGGAGAGGAAGACAATCTGTTTTGTGTGTAGAATAGGCCTACCAACGAAGAATTAAACTGTTTTTTTTGGATGATTTATTACCTCAACAATTAGATTACTTGTCTCTAAAACAGTTGGAGCACTAAATTGGGTTAATTTAGGCCCAAAAACATGGATTTTCCAAAAAAATAGCAAAACAAAACCAAACAAAACCAAAACCAAAACCAAAACACGCAATGGCGGTTTTGCAAAACCAAAACCAAAACCAAAACACGACGGTAATCCAGATCCAAAACCGAATCCAAAACCAAAACACGGGGGTCAGTGACCATCTCTACTTTCAATAGACCTTCTACTGGAGCGCGAAAGGACCGTTTGATGAAAAAAACAGAGCGTTAAAAATGGAATTGAATCGCGTGTAAAGTTAACCCGCTTGAAAATGATAAAAACAGCTTTAAAATGACTTCACGTGGTGTTAAAAAAATATCTTGCGGTCAATTGAATTCCCCCCATAGTTGGAAAAAATAGACATATAGGGCCTGAGTCAGTAAGCTACATATCTGCTGATTTTGAGCGTATCGTAAGTAAAGTCAGAAAGCGCTTTCCTCTCCGTGTTTGTACCCAAAGAACACTTACTGCGATTTCTGGGAGCGAACGGGGAAGGGAAGGGGCTTTTGGTTGTAGTCAACTCAAAGTAAGTGCGTGCCAACATGTGCACATGTCCGCATCCAGCTCTGGGCATCTCAGAGTTACTTGTATTTCTGCCGTATCTCTTGCTCCAGCTACAGGTCTAGTCTAAGTCCTGAATCCTAGTGATGTCATTATCGTATGCATGATATAACATGTGTCTGCCATCAGGAAAAACTGTAAAAATGTCCACTATGTACAGTAGACATTCAGGACAGCCTAATATATCTTTCCAAGGGAAAACATATATATATCTATAAAAAAAATATATATTTAAGGTGGACAGTTGTACTGCAATCGTGTTATTTTATTTATATTTATTATTTGGGAGCAGGATTTAGTGTACTTTTTTCCCGTTATCAGATAGTTGGCGGCTACTTACAGAATGCCTAATGTCAACTACCTATGTTTAATCCAGCCATGAATGATGAAATTTTGAATTGCGATTTGAATTGCGACCATTTCAAGCAGTGCCGTAACTAGACATTTTAGTGCCCTGGGCGAGACAGGGCACCGGCGCCCCCCATTTAAGTGGGAGTGACATTTGCCAAGTGGGTGTGGTCAACCTAATGTGGGGGTGTGGCTAGCACTTTACTGAAAGAATTCTGTTACACATATTTATATATATATATATATATAGATACTGTAGTGGGATTCAAATAAATTAACAACCGGTTCTCTGCCCTAATGGCCATTTAAAGTAAGCAAAAATATATACCAAAAGGTATTCTAATATTTCATGCACTTAATACTCAAATAAGAACAGTAAAAGAGATACACAAAACTATATTGTTATAAGAAAGAGTTTTAAAATGTTAAAGTAAAAATATTAAATTATACCTAACCTGACAAAAATCTGTTATTTAATATTATGGCACAGTAATGCCCCCAGTTCATATTATGCCAGAGTAATGCCCCCAGTTCATAGTATGCCATAGTAATGGCTCTCTTTATCACACTCTGCCATGTAGCCTTCCTTTGCCACTCAAAACACTGCGATGCAGCTTCCTTTGCCCCTCAAAACACTCTGCCATGCTTCCTTCCTTTGCTGCCCCTTGCTCCGTTCCTTCACTTACCTTCTCCATCGGCTTCTATCTTCTCATCCCTTCTTGTCGCCGAGCCCTCTCTGCGCCTCTGCGCCACTCCTCACTGACATCACGCCCGACATTCAGTGCGGGCGGAGCAGGTGCCGACGCCGCAGAGAGGTGATTGGTTTTTTTGGGGTTTTTTCCCAAGAAGCCTTGAAGGAAGCAATGTATTGGGGAAGGGGGGGGGGGGAGAGAGTGTTTGCGTTCCAAATACCAAACTTCCTGTCAGTGGAACGCACATGCGTTCCACCGCGAAAGTAAAAGGCTGAAGGTACAGAGACAGGTAGCGGCCGGCTGCTGCACCCCCTTGGGCTTGCGCCCTGGGCGACGGAACCGCCCGCAGCTGCCTAGTTACGGCTCTGATTTCAAGGCACTCTAACCTCAAAATGTTTTGTTGCTTAATTAAGAGGGGTGATGCAAGAGGGGGTTGGGTACACTTTAAAATCTGGATTACTACTATATCTTGAGGCCTGGAAGCACATCAATATTTTAATAATAGAGACAATATGTTGACATTACTTAGTGATAGTATTGCACGTCACCAGATTACTTGTCAAACTTCTTTATTCTTCACATATGGCAATGACTATGTTCAGCCGATGTGAAGGAGATAAAACGAGATTGTTCATAGGACTCCAGGGAGCTTTTCTAGAAACATTCCAATTCCTAAGGGAATGTTTCTTTATCACTACCTCCAAGACATCCTGCTTCAATAAAGTCAGATCCAGGCTCCTGTGACCATTCAAGAGAAGTTAACTGTGTGTTACCTAACTCCAACAGTCTACTAATACATTAGTGGAATCTCACAGATCACATTATCTGTAACCCTCTGTCCCTGTGTGTGGTATTGGGGAGCATGGGTTAGGTAGTACAACTCTCTCTCTCCCTTGGCGAGCTCTTCAGTGTGGGCATACATTATCAGAGGTTTTACAGCATGTTCCTTTAAAGGTGTTTGGACACTGCTGTAACAAGGTGGTGCGGTGCATACAGATGTCTCTATAAGTTGGGTGCCAGACTACGTCTGTCAGAGAATAAACTCTGTTTAATTAAACACCTTCTGACTCCAACACGGGTCTTGGCTGCAAAGAAATAAAGAATAAATACAGTTCCTTATTCAATCCAGTTCTTAAATGGGCAACACGAATACGCCTGCAATATGAATCTTCTTAAATGTCTCCAACACAAACTCTTAAACATGTCTCCAGGTGGTAAGAAGACTGTCAGATATTAAGCTAATAGGCACATGGCACTTGTAGATTACAGCTTCTGCTGTGAATCAGTATCACAATACATTACATACCAAGCCATCCTGGGTATTGTAGTTCCACACATCACACGTCAGCCTCTCCTTACTCTCCATCTGCAGGAACACATGTGAGCTGTCTTTTCTCTGATCCAACACATGCAGGCTCACTTATATCTAGTGATCACAGATATTCACCCCGGGGACAATATCCCTTGGGCTAAAACACTTGTGTTCTCTTTGCCCCTCCTGGGATTACATGTGTGTTTGTGCAGGCATTGGAACACTGTATGTGTGGGACACTCTCAGCCCAGCTCACTTGCTCTGACACTCTCACTAATGTCCTCCTTACTCATCAGAGTTCTTTTTAGACCTCGGTTTCACATTATCCCCCTTGAGTGGCGCTGGATAGCTTCGAGCCGCGCCGTATTGCTCATACTTGCCTACTTTCGGCAAGTGTAGTCCGTGACTAGAGGGCGGGGCGCAGCCAAACGCGTCATTTTGGCCCCGCCCCCTGCAACGTAAATGCTGTTTTGTTGCGGGGCCGAAATGACGCCATTCACCGCAAATGGCGTCATTTAGGCTAGGCAGTTGCAGAATGCGGGAGACTTGCCTGCTCTCCCGGGAGTCCGTGAGACCGACCCGAATTTCGGGAGTCCCCCGGACATTCCGGCAGAGTTGGCAAGTATGGTATTGCTGCCCCCATGTCACCTCCCATCTCCTCCCTCATGCCCCAACTCCATGTTTGCCCTCTCGCTGAAACCTCCCTCTCCCCGCAGTCTCTAGAAGGCAGCCTAACATAACGACGAAGGGGGCATTACATAATAATTAATTCTACAGCTATATCATTCTATTACTATTTATATTAGAGGCCTTTTCACATTAAAACTCCATTCCAGTGTAGTTTGTCCTAGTCACATTAAAGTGGGCTATGGTTTTCATCCTTAAAGAACCATTAAACCTAGATTACAAATTGAAGGATATAAACTAGGGATGTGCACCGGCGACTTTTGAGGTCTCGTGTTTTGTGTTTTGGATCCGGATTTTCGTTATTTTTGAGGTTCGGATTTGTCTCGCAAAACACTTGACGAAAGGTCTCGGTTCGGATTTAAGGTATTGGATTCGGATTTTTTTTGAAAAAAACATAAAAAGTTTAAAAATCAAGTTTTTGGGCTTATTTTCACTCCTAGGCTATTATTAACCTCAATAACATTCAATAACAAGCATTTCCACTAATTTACAGTGTATTCTGAACACCTCACAATATAGTTATTAGTCCAAAACGTTGCAACAAGGTATCTTTCTGGACTGCGTAGAGGAGTGGGTCACCACAATATATATTAAAAACCCTGAACTTTTATGATTCGCACCAATAATTGTACCTGGACTGCGTAGAGGAGTGGGTCACCACAATATCTTAAAAACCCTGAACTTTTATGATTCGCACCAATAATTGTACCTGGACTGCGTAGAGGAGTGGGTCACCACAATATCTATTAAAAACCCTGAACTTTTATGATTCGCACCAATAAATGTACCTGGACTGCGTAGAGGAGTGGGTCACCACAATATATATTAAAAACCCTGAACTTTTATGAATCGCACCAATAAATGTACCTGGACTGCGTAGAGGAGTGGGTCACCACAATATATATTAAAAACCCTGAACTTTTATGAATCGCACCAATAAATGTACCTGGACTGCGTAGAGGAGTGGGTCACCACAATATATATTAAAAACCCTGAACTTTTATGATTCGCACCAATAAATGTACCTGGACTGCGTAGAGGAGTGGGTCACCACAATATATATTAAAAACCCTGAACTTTTATGATTCGCACCAATAAATGTACCTGGACTGCGTAGAGGAGTGGGTCACCACAATATCTATTAAAAACCCTGAACTTTTATGATTCGCACCAATAAATGTACCTGGACTGCGTAGAGGAGTGGGTCACCACAATATATATTAAAAACCCTGAACTTTTATGAATCGCACCAATAAATGTACCTGGACTGCGTAGAGGAGTGGGTCACCACAATATATATTAAAAACCCTGAACTTTTATGATTCGCACCAATAAATGTACCTGGACTGCGTAGAGGAGTGGGTCACCACAATATATATTAAAAACCCTGAACTTTTATGATTCGCACCAATAAATGTACCTGGACTGCGTAGAGGAGTGGGTCACCACAATATATATTAAAAACCCTGAACTTTTATGATTCGCACCAATAAATGTATCTGGACTGCGTAGAGGAGTGGGCACTGGGCACCACAATAAAATATATAAAAAACCTTCAACAGATCTGCATTACACTACACATACGGCTGCTCCTCCATCCTCTCCATCATATACATGTTGGAGTTTTAGCGTGTGACAACCTCTTGTTTTTGATAATGTCAGTGCATTTGGAATATTTTTCAATTTGCCCCACACCACTGAATGTACTTTATCTATGATACGCAATACGCATCTATCTATCTTGACTGCGTAGTGTGGTGGCCCCGGTACACAATTTGGTACCGGGGCCACAATACCTCCTCCAAACATGCTCCAGACAATTCGTCATTGACAGACCCCAGACAGACAGGGTCGTAGTGTTATTGTTTGACTTTGTAAACCCAAAAAAATGTCCCTGTTGCACATAGTCGTGCAATGAAGACTGACTTTTTCATTTAAAGGCACGATCTTTAAAGTGTAGTGTTTGTAAGTCTAAGTCATATTATACTTTTGGTAAAATTGGTTTTTTTTGTTCCTCTTTATGGTAATTAATTAGTGATAGAATTAAAGTAGGAAATAGAATTAAATAGAATTAAAGTAGGAAATAGAGTGGTATAGAGTTGTAGTGTGGTATAGATAGAGTGGTCCACACAATATAATAATAAAACCCTCAACTGGTCTGAATTCCACCAAACAAGTATCTTGACTGCGTAGTGTGGTGGCCCCGGTACACAATTTGGTACCGAGGCCACAATATAATTTAAAAACCCTCCACGTGTCGGAATTCCACCAAACAAGTATCTGGACTGCATAGTGGGGTGGCCCCGGTACCCAATTTGATACCGGGGCCACAATACCTCCTCCAAACATGCTCCAGACAATTCGTCATTGACAGACCCCAGACAGACAGGGTCGTAGTGTTATTGTTTGACTTTGTAAACCCAAAAAAATGTCCCTGTTGCACTTGCACATAGTCGTGCAATGAAGACTGACTTTTTCATTTAAAGGCACGATCTTTAAAGTGTCAGAAAGAGAGAGAAGACACAGGAGAGGAGAGTTGTAGCTGGGGACCTGGGGTGGAAGCTCCCAGGCTCCCCCAGCATTGCCTGGAAGTCTGAGCGTGGTGACTGAGCCAGGGCAAGGAATGTGTGCCCTGGATGAGGGGGAGAACTCCATGCCACTATAGTGAACCCAAGAGAGAGGGGGACACTGCACATGGAAGAGGCCCTGGAGTGAGGGCTCCTACAAGAGGCATGGTAGCTGTAGTGTCAGATCCTGAGGCTGAGAGTACACAGAGTGACGTGTCAGAGCACAGGAGACATTATCCCCGCAGAGGAGGGATGAGCTGCAGTTGAGAGGTCTGTTGTTGAAATAGGACATGCACACTTTAACAAACCAATCATTTCAGCGACAGGGCCTACCAAACAACTTTGACTGAAATGATTGGTTTGTTTGGGCCCCCACACCAAAAAAGCTATTCATCTCTCCCTGTACAGACTAAACAGGCTCTACTGAGGCAAGATGTCGTCCTCATCCTCAACCTCTGATTCCTCTCCCCCTACAGTGTGTACTTCCTCCTCATCACACATTATCAATTCGTCCCCGCTGGACTCCACAACCACAGGTCCCTCTGTAGTATCTGGAGGGCAGTGCTGTACTTCATTGAGGAATTGATTATTCATTTTTATAAACATCATTTTTTCAACGTTGTGAGGAAGCAACCTCCTTCGCCGCTCACTGACCAGGTTCCCCGCTGCACTAAAAACTCTTTCCGAGTACACACTGGAGGGGGGACAACTCAGGTAAAATAGAGCCAGTTTGTACAGGGGCTTCCAAACTGCCTTTTTTTCCTGCCAGTAACAATATGGACTGTCTGACATGTCTACTTGGATGGTGTCAGCAAAGTAATCATCCACAATTTTTTCTATTGTCACAGCATCCAATGCAGCGAGAGTAGACATGTCTGCAATGGTTGGCAGGTCCTTCAGTCCGGACCAGATGTTATCAGCATCCCCGCCAGTGCCTCTTTTGGGAAAACTGAGCTTTTTCCTCGCAGCCATAGATGTGGAAGAAAATGAGGGTGGAGCTGTTGGCATGTCACGGTCCTCTTCAGAGGACAATCTCCTGACCAGCAGGTCTTTGCACCGCTGTAGATTTGTGTCCGCCGGAAACAGAGACACAACATACGCTTTAAACCGAGGATCGAGCACGGTGGCCAGAATGTATTCCTCTGACTTTAAAAGAGTGACCACCCTCGGATCCTGGCAAAGCGTACGAAGGGCTACATCCACAAGAGCTACATGCTTGCTGTAATCGCAATGGCTTACCAGCTCCTCCCTCACTTTCTCCAGCTGCTTCTGCAACAGCCTGATCAGGGGAATGACCTGACTCAAGCTGGCAGTGTCGGAACTGACTTCTCGTGTGGCAAGTTCAAATGGCTGCAGAACCTTGCACAACACGGAAATCAGTCTCCACTGCGCTTGACTCAGGCGCATCCCCACTCCTTTGCCTATGTCGTAGGTGGCTGTGTAGGCCTGAATGGCCTTTTGCTGCTCCTCCATCCTCTGCAGCATATAGAGGGTGGAGTTCCAGCGCGTCACAACCTCTTGTTTGAGGTGATGGCAGGGCAGGTTCAAGCTTTTTTGATGTGCCTCTAGTCTGCGGTAGGCACTGGCTGAATGCCGAAAGTGTCCAGCAATTTTGCGGGCCACCGCAAGCATCTCCTGCACACCCCTGTCACTCTTGAGGTAATGCTGCACCACCAAATTAATGGTGTGGGCAAAACATGGGACGTGCTGGAAATTGCCCATATTTAATGCCCGCACAATGTTACTGGCATTGTCTGACACCACAAATCCCCATGAGAGTCTAAGTGGGGTAAGCCACTGGGAGATAATTTCCCTCATTTTCTCTAATATGTTGTCAGCGTTGTGCCTCTTATTAAAGCCTGTAATGCACAATGTTGCCTGCCTTTGCATGAGCAGCCATTTTGTAGATGCTGCTACTGATGCAGCTGTTGCTGTTGCTGCGGAAGGGGATGCATCTACCCAGTGGGCTGTCACAGTCATATAGTCCTTCGTTTGCCCAGAACCACTTGTCCACATGTCCGTGGTTAAGTGGACAGTGGGTACAACCGCATTTTTAAGAGCACTGAGGACACTTGATCGTACTTCTCTGTACATTTTTGGTATCGCCTGCCTAGTGAAGTGGAATCTCGAGGGGATTTGGTACCGGGGACACAATACCTCCATCAACCCTCTAAATCCCACTCCACTGATGGCGGACACCGGGCGCACGTCTAACACCAACATTGCAGTTACAGCCGCAGTTATACGCTTTGCAATAGGGTGACTACTATCGTATTTGGTGGTCATGGCAAACGACTGTTGGACGGTCAATTGTTTGGTGAAAGACTTAGCGGTCTTACGACTTCCCCTCTGGGAAGATGACCGACTAACAGCAGCAACAGCAGCAGTGGCAGTAGTAGGCGTACCGCTGCAGGATTCCTCGGATGAATCCCGTATTGAGGAGGACTCAGTCTGGCTGCTGACTTGGGCTGCAGGACTGAATCTGATGGAGATTGTGGAGGAAGTTGACGAGGAGGGTGTTGCTGGTGTGTATCCAACTGGACCACGGGATTTAGGTGTCCCTGTACCGATGAGGGTCCTAGCCCCAGTTCCTGAACTAACCACTGAACTATGAAGGTTATTCAGGTGACGTATAAGGGAGGATGTTCCTAGGTGGGCAAGATCCTTACCCCTGCTTATTTGAGCTTTACATAAGCTACATATTGCCATACATTGGTTGTCTGGATTTGGATAAAAATAACTCCAGACCGAAGAGGTGCATTTTTTGGTCTTCTGACCAGGCATGACGATGGGCTTTTTCATCCCATGGACATCAGCTGTTTCCCCCCCTGGTGCCTCATTTACAATAACCACATCACCATCCTCATCATCAAGTTCCTCCACAGCACCAGCTACATCATCAATAGCCTCCTCCCGAGCCACCTCTTCCCGTACAGTGATGGGAAGGTCAGGCTTGACAACCACCAACACCCTTGGACTCGCCTTGGGGATTTGTGATAATTTCTCTTTAGAAGGCAGAGTTGTTTGCTGTTTTGTTGCTGACAGCATAACTCTCTTCAATTTTTTGTAGGGGGGGGGGAGGAGGAGGAGGGCTAAGATCCGTGGGTGAAGCTGAACCACTAGTCATGAACACGGGCCAGGGCCTAAGCCGTTCCTTGCCACTCCGTGTCGTAAATGGCATATTGGCAACTTTACGTTTCTCCTCAGATGATTTTAAGTTTCTCTTTTTGCTACTTTTTCTTAACTTGGGCTTTTTGGATTTTACATGCCCGGTACTAGGAGATTGGGCATCGGGCTTGGAAGACGACGTTGATGGCATTTCATCGTCTATGTCATGACTAGTGGCAGCAGCTTCAGCATTAGGAGGAAGTGGGTCTTGATCTTTCCCTACTTTATCCTCCAAATTTTTGGTCTCCATTATATGTAGCACAAGATACTGCAGAATGTGTGAACTTGGTAATATTGCAGTACCAATGGACTTATACTGCTGGATTGGTTTTGCAAATTTGGTTATAATTATTATATATTTTTTTTTTTTTAATTTTTTATTTTTTTTTACTTTTTTTTTATTTTTAAAAAACTTGGGAATAGTGGGGAAATAACTATGCCCTTAGAAGCACAGAGCACAGGACACAGCACCACTGGACTGAACAGGACACGGCACAGGACCCAGCAGCACTACGGAACTCAGCAGGACAGAGCACAGGACACAGCACCACTGGACTGATACTGCAGAATGTGTGAACTTGGTAATATTGCAGTACCAATGGACTTATAATGCTGGATTGGTTTTGCAAATTTGGTTATAATTATTATATATTTTTTTTTTTTTTAATTTTTTATTTTTTTTTACTTTTTTTTTATTTTTAAAAAACTTGGGAATAGTGGGGAAATAACTATGCCCTTAGAAGCACAGAGCACAGGACACAGCACCACTGGACTGAACAGGACACGGCACAGGACCCAGCAGCACTACGGAACTCAGCAGGACAGAGCACAGGACACAGCACCACTGGACTGATACTGCAGAATGTGTGAACTTGGTAATATTGCAGTACCAATGGACTTATAATGCTGGATTGGTTTTGCAAATTTGGTTATAATTATTATATATTTTTT
This sequence comes from Mixophyes fleayi, assembly GCF_038048845.1. Classification (NCBI taxonomy): domain Eukaryota; kingdom Metazoa; phylum Chordata; class Amphibia; order Anura; family Limnodynastidae; genus Mixophyes; species Mixophyes fleayi. The sequence goes on along the minus strand of NC_134402.1, from coordinate 433,188,876 downwards.
TTTTTTTTAATTTTTTATTATTTTTTACTTTTTTTTTATTTTTTAAAAACTTGGGAATAATGGGGAAATAACTATGCCCTTAGAAGCACAGAGCACAGGACACAGCACCACTGGACTGAACAGGACACGGCACAGGACCCAGCAGCACTACGGAACTCAGCAGGACAGAGCACAGGACACAGCACCACTGGACTGATACTGCAGAATGTGTAAACTTTGTAATATTGCAGTACCACTGGACTTTTACTGCTGAATGTGTGAACTTGGTAATATTGCAGTACCAATGGGCTTATACTGCAGGATTGGTTGTGAAAATTTTGTGGTAATTAAAAAATATTAAAGTAGTTTTTGGTATTTTTTAAAAAAACTTTTTTTTATTTTTTTAAACACAGGGGAATATTGGGGAAATAACTATGCCCTTAGAAGCACAGAGCACAGGACACAGCACCACTGGACTGAACAGGACACAGCACAGGACCCAGCAGCACCACTGACCTCAGAAGGACAGAGCACAGCACACAGCACCACTGGACTGATACTGCAGAACACAGCACAGCACAGCACAGCACAGCACAGCACAGCACTAAACAGCACAGCACTAAACAGCACATCACAGCACAGCACTAAACAGCACAGCACAGCACAGCACAGAACTAAACAGCACAGAACTAAACAGCACAGAGGACCACCTAACACACCCTCCCTCTACCCTGATCAATGCCCGAGTGAAGATGGCGGCGACTAGCGGGGAATTTATAGGATCCGAGTATCGCGAGATCCGACAACGGGATTATGAGTCAGAGCCTCAGTTTCACTTTTGAATTTGGCGCCAATACCCGGATCTGTCTCGGATCCGACTCGGATCCGCAACGTTCGGGTGGGCTCGGATTTCAGAAATCCGAGTGCGCTCATCCCTAATATAAACTAATGAAAACTTCTAAAAACGTATACACAATTCTTGCCAACTTTTCCTTTCTCCCCTCCGGGCTCCCGCTGAGCAGATGGAGCCAACAGCTTCCAGGCTTTTTCACACAATTCCGTTGTTAATGTGCTTTGCACCTGCTAACAGCGGAAAATTGATAACTGAATCAATGGTTTCTTAAAAAATCATTGCATTCTAAAATGTTAAAAGCACATTTAAAATATTAGAACGTCATGCTCATTTCTGTTGCTTTAACAAGTGGGGCCAGTAGAATCATACTTGCCAACTTTTTCTCGTTAGCTTCAAGAAGATCCCGGGGGAGGTGGGGCTAAGATGACGCGTTGTTTGTGACATTAAACTCCGCCACCTCCACCACTTATCTATTGCGGGGGCGAGAACCGGGAGGTTGCCCTGCACTCCCAGGAGCCCGGGACATCTCCCAGAAATGCAGGAGTCTCCCGGACATTCCGGGAGAGTAGGCAACTATGCATTAAAGAAAAAGCAGCTAATGAATCTATAGAGACTAAAGTGTCTTTTACATTCTGTCTCCTTTACTGAAGTCATGTTGTCTTACCTGTCAGTCTTTGATTAAATCTTGGTCTCCATGAAAATGGCCACCTCCATAGGCATCAATACATGGACATAGGACACAATTTCTGAACTGTGTCATCATTCCACAGATGGCGAAGCCAACCACGTCTTGTACTGGCTCAGCATCAGGGAGAGTGCCAGACTCTTCAGGGAGTGAGGGAGATCACCCCTATTTCAGGGAGTCTCCCTGACATTCAGGGAGAGTTGGCAAGTATGGTAGAATAGATTGACGTAAAGCACATGGAAAATAACTTTGAAAATGTACCACTACAGTGTGTGTAAAATGCGCCTTGGTTTTGCTATTTATTCTTAATCCATTTTTCTGGCTCATATGTGTGAACGATGCCTTGGAGGTGGTCACTTTTGTGCGGCAAAATGGAGATCCTGGGGTAGCTTGCGTCAGTTCTCTGATTGGTCTAGTTGTGAGCTGTTCAGGAAATTTGAACCAATTGCAAAACAATTAAAAATTTTGTTCTTGTATTTTGTAAATGTTTTTTTTTTTTTTTTTAAGCGTAAAAAAAAAAACATTTGATAAGCAAGTCATTAACTGGCACAAGAAGTTTTACTGTTAAAAATAAATAAGCATTGTAACTTCTAGTCATTGTTTCCTCATCAGGTAATTACAATAAAATGTATTATAGACTGTGCCAGTCTAGTAATTTTATCTTTCTGAAATATGAAAACAATCAATGCTTTGAGAATCTGTATTTTATCAGTGACTGAATTTACATTTATGGTAGGGCACCCTCTTGTGTTACCATCTGAAAATTACATGATCATTAAGTAAATACAATAAAAGAGAATCAATTATAATCATCATCATTTATTTATATAGCGCCACTAATTCTGCAGCGCTGTACAGAGAACTCATTCACATCAGTCCCTGTCCCAATGGAGCTTACACTCTAGATCCCCTAACTTACACACACACACAGACCGAGAGAGAGACTAAGAGCAATTTAACAGCAGCCAATTAACCTACCAGTATGTTTTTGGAGTCTGGGAGGAAACTGGAGCACCCGGAGGAAACCCACGCAAACACATGGAGAACATACAAACTCCACACAGATAAGTCCCTGTTTGGGAATCGAACTCATGACCCCAGCGCTGTGAGGCTGAGGGGCTAACCCATACATGCCAACTTTCTAAATTTTACCCCCGGGTGATCCGGAGGAGAAGTCATGTGACAGGGGGGTAGGAGGGGGCGTGGTGGCATCGGCGAGTCACCATAGCCCCACACCCACTATAAAATGCTGAAATTCATGGCTTCGAATAGCAGTGGTGGGGCTTAATGGCACAATTAAGCCCCGCCCACCATTCAATGCCGTGATTTCGGCGAATCGAGGCAATTTGCCTACTCTTCCAGGAGTACTCTCCGAATTTCGGGAGCCTCCCGGGAATTCCGGGAGAGTAGGCAAGTATGGGCTAACCATTAAGCCACCGTGCTGCCCACAATTATGATCATTAATAATAATAACAATCTTGTAATAGTAGACTAAAATTACAAACTGCTTGAAATTATAAATGCACATTTCCCAAAACACTAAATAACATGCACAAAAACAATATAAATTGTAAAGTCAAGATAAACAAAAATAAATAAATAAAAAACCCACTTATTTTAAAAGACCCATGTAAACGGTAATAACTTTCCCATAGGAATAGCTTGCTTGGTACTTATTTATCTGCATGTAAGAGCATGCAGTACTTGTGTTTTTCTTGACATGTCTTAAGTGCTGCAGGCTGCCAGTGCACAAGACGTCTCCAAACCACAGGAAGAAATATCTTTAGTTCTCATTTAGACAAAAGTATTGAGAGAATTATCTCTCACCACATTCCAAATGCAACATAAACAATCTGTAAAACCATGCAGGTATCTCTAATCCCGACGACACCTGTTCACACAAAGTAGAAACGTTGAGTTGTCCTCAAATGTAAAAAAACGTCCTGTACAATGGTCTGGTGCTTAGAGCTGGGCTGAGATTTGTAGACTCTGGGATTGATGATCCTGATGTCTACATGTTTATCAGTGCGGTGTACACACATAGGGGACGTTGCAGTTAAGTGGGAGCAGGGCTGCCAAGAGGAATTCAGGGCCCCAGTACAACAACTTCATGGGGCCCCCTTATGCCAGAGGTACTGCAGGACTGGTACAAATGATGACAGAGTCCAAACATAGTCCTTAGCATACATGAGCTGCAGGAGGCAAGTCAGCATCCCCATAGGAAGATGCTGCAGAGCAGCCAGAGGCAGATTGTGACACTTTCCTTCCAAGAAAATAATAAAAAATAACTACTGCCTTTATAGTCTTCTGTTGTAGTTGGGATATGATTTCATTTTGCACTGAAATGTTTGCAAATTAAATTCTGACTAATGTCATAAATGCATTATGCAATTACATATTAACATTAACAGACATTACAGATCACTGTAAGCAATAGTCACAATCTATTTCCAGTAATCCAGTAAGTTCCTTAATAATCAATTTTATACATTCAGAAGAATATTCTGTATATATTCTCTACCCTTTATGAAGAAAACTGAGTCATTATGAGTATAGCAAGGCAGGTTGTGTGGACAGACTTACATCTTGGGCTGCTTGTAACAATGGGGCTGATGCAGACTTGGGTGTTCACCTGCTTGCTTAGTGCAAAATATCACACAATAAGCCTATGTCCATATACAGATTTGGATGCATTTTACACTTGGGTCAGGCATAGAGAGATGGGACAAGGAAGTAAGGGGGCCGGAAAGCATAGACAGTGTGCAACAAAGGCATGTTAACACATACTTGCAAATTCTCCCGGAATGTCCGGGAGACTCCCGAAATTCAGGTCGGTCTCACGGACTCCCGGGAGAGCTGGCAAGTCTTCTTCATCTGGAAATTACTCATATGCTCTGAGATCTTCACTGTTCGCATGCCTTTGAGATCATGACTCTTTTCTAACAGACACAAGGGGCCTGATTCATTAAGGATCTTAACTTAAGAAACTTCTTATTTAAGTCTCCTGGACAAAACCATGTTACAATGCAAGGGGTGCAAATTAGTATTCTGTTTTGCACATAAGTAAAATACTGACTGTTTTTTCATGTAGCACACAAATACTTGATAGCTTATTTTTACACTGAAATTTAAAGTTGATATTTGTGTGCTACATGAAGAACCAGCCAGTATTTAACTTATGTGCAAAACAGAAAACAAAACAGGAAACTAGTAGCTATATGTGGCACATTTGTTACAATGTTACATTATTAGCTTGATTGTAGAATGTAAAATAAGATATCCTGAAAGGACAATGAATGCAGATGAAACTGTTCCTGGGAAGCTTTTTTTCAATCACACAAGAAAAATTAATGGCAGATAACATGGTGGTTATTCATGGGAGCTACTTAAAAAAAAAACATACAAAAAAATAAATCTAATACATACGGATACCCTTTTGAAATTGGATACCATCAAGCCCCAGGACTCTAGGAACAAAAAAAATGAGTGTTATATTGCACTTGTTTACAGATATACTAGGGGGTAAATGTATCAAGCTGAGAGTTTTCTGGCGGGTTTGAAAAGCCAATCAGATTCTAGCTATTATTAGTTTAGTACATTCTACAAAATGATAGCTAGAATCTGATTGGTTGCTATAGGCAACATCTCCACTTTTCAAACCCACTGGAAAACTCTCAACTTAATACATTTACCCCCTAGATCTTCTCATGAGATCAAAGCAGATTATTACAAAAACTATTTCATATTAAAATAAGATCTTATATTGAAGATTGCTCTCTCTGAATCTGGTAGTGGTTTTTAGGAGAGATCTGAACTTGAAAAATCTAGTAGCCTCTCGTTTTCTTACAGTATACAGACAAATAATCTGCGCTGCTCAGTCTAGATGTAAGAGGGCTGGCAATAGGGATAACATGAGGAGGGAACTCCCAGACCCTCACAAAAGCTAAAGAAAATTACAGGAATAGGGTCTCTATGTATTGCTGTGCAGCTGCAAAAATCATACATATATAAATGTATTATTAATAGAATGATGTGCATGTAAATTGTAATGTTCCCAATAGTCATTCATAGATACAGATAACAGGAGAGCTATTTTGTTTATTAATACACTACTATTACCACACATACTTTATAGTAATCAAATTAAAAACAGTCTCAAACTTGAGAGTAAATGAAACAGCAACAATTTTGTAACAAATGAGCTTTGCGACCAAAGCACAGGTTAGTAAACTGCGAACCTTCCATCTTATCCAACATAAGAGTGTACGAGTAGTGTTCTTATCTTCAGGAAATTATATCCTCAAATAAGTCAGTGTATATTCCAATATAGAGTGTTAGAGAAGGGTAAATGGTGGGGAAGGAAGAGAATAATATTATCGTCTTACACGGGTACCACATAATAATAAATAAGGTCTCTAAAAAAGGGTCACACTGACAGGTTCCAGATGCACACAAGAATCGGGGATACGATAGTGTAAATGGTAGTTTACACTCATCCAGCGTCTTCTATATTGCAGTAAGTGTACAAGTAAACTCTTTAATCCCAATGCCGGTCACATGGGCTGGAGCTGGAAATTATTAAGGGCCAATTGTGAGCAGCCCCTCCTGTTGGAGGGGGTGTGGCCAGCACTTAGGGCAAATTAAAGGGGGAAAAGAACAATAGTTGTTCCCCCACAAACATCAGCTGAAAGAAAATAAAGTTGTCACTACCTGAAGACTAATGGTTGGGCTCTGCTGTGCCTCAAGCTGATTCTCACTGTCCTGAAAGTCTGTGGAAAGAGGGTAAGATTGGAGAAGAGGAGTGAAGGTGGGAGGGAGGAGGTGAGTAGGATAGAAGGTAGAAACACCACTGGTGGACGGACAGGACACTGAGGAAGAGGAGAGATAGAGGCCAGCAAGAGAGGTTATAAGACAAAGTTAGGAGACCTAAAGGAGGAGGCTGTTGGAGGACTGTTCTCTCCTAAATGTTATTGCAGCTTTTACAACCCGCTGTTGGTTTCCTGTCTGGATCCTGGAATGTTGGGCATGATTGGAAAATATATAGATACATGAAACATGGAAACCGAGCAATAAGTGAACACGGCACATAACACATATCACACAGTATGTAATACATATATTCATCCTTCAAAAGGGCTGATGAGAGTGATAAAACTGCCCGAAACAGAAAATCGACCATGGCACACCCACATCGCTCATTCCAAAATGCCCCCACACTTCCTCCAAATTTCTATTCAGTTAAAGTTACATTCTAGTAAAGTGCCAGTCAGTATGGGACCCTTAAAGCTGTACCCCATGTCCCCTCTTGATGGCAGCCCTGGTTGTGTAATTTTTGGAGAGGAAAACTGTGCCAAATTCATCTTCATCTTTAGACGTAATGTGGATTCAAATTGCGTTTAAAAAAAAATCAGATGTAAGTTGCATGCGCATAGGCCCGAATTCAAGTACAAGCGTATCTCAAGTAACGTTTCCATTGGAATATGGGTGTAAGTACACTCTGCCTAAACGTTACTTGCCGTATGCAGACAGAACACCCTGCAGGATATATACATGCATATGTGCAATATCAAGTGCAATCACAATGCATGCACCCAATTTTTTTTTTACAAAATTAATTTACAAACTATTTATACTAGAATCATAAATACAATATCTTTTTCACATATAAGTTTTTAGATTTTTTTTTACATGAAGTACATAAATCCAGATTTTCTTAATGCTTATTGTACATAAAATACATTTTTATAGTTTCCATTAGTTGCAAACACATGCTCTGACATGCAGACAGATAGAAAAGCTGTGAAAATGAAGACCAAAGAGCAATCTAACTTATAGACATGCTCAATATAGGAAGAGGCTACACAATAATATCCAAGTTTTTGGATATCCCAGTGAGCACTGTTGGATCAATTATGAGGAAATGGAAGCTGCATAATACCACCCAGACACTACCTAGACAAGGCCATCCAACAAAACTCGGCATCAGAGCAAGAAGAAGACTTGTGAGGGAAGCCACAGAGGGCCAACTATTACTTTGAAGGAGCTTCAGAGTTCAGGGGCTGAGACTGGATTGAGGGTGCACCAGTCAACCATTCCAAAAGCTCTGCATAGAACTGGCCTGTATGGTAAGGAGGCTAGAAGGAATCCATTACTGAAGAAAAACCACATCAAAGCACGTCTGGGGGTAAATGTATCACTTAAACAGACCTACCAAATGGAGATACAAAAAAACAGGGAAATTGCTGCACATTACCATTGGAATTTGCTTTCTGTATTCCAGCATACATGTTGCTCTATGCGAGATTTCATATACATGTTTGGTCTCTTCATATTTTTATCTATATAGCTAATATTGTAACCCATTGTAATATGGGTCCATTTTATGCCTATTAGGAATTGCTTTTATGTATAGTATATTGACACATATATTTCTATAGACTTATAATCTAGAAATTATATTGCATTTTATCCAATTGTGAATATATGTTTATTTTATGTGCACAAGAGATATATAATAAATGTTGTAATTTCTGGCATTCAATCCTTATCCAGTGTTAGTTTCCCTAAATTAGAATTGGACACACATACCAGTATATAACAATAGTCAGTGAGCGCACAGGTATTCTCTATTGTTTGCATGTACAGCTAGGGAGGGATCCCTAGCCCTGACAGCAGCTCCTGCATTCATCGGGAGGTGAGCGCATAGTCCTTATTCTTTGCGGTTAAAAAAACAGGGTTGAAATCTGAGATAGCCGAGATTGGTGCCCACACAGACATGGTTGAGCAGGGCCGGACTGGCCATCTGGCACTTCTGGCAAATGCCAGAAGGGCCGATGGCTATATGGGCCGGCCCAACTCCCCCTGTCTTCTTGGTGGCTGGTGGTTCCAGGAACCAGCCACCTCTGCTGCGCGCTCCCCAGCTCCCTTCCCCGTTATGCTGTGCAGCCAGTTACACTGGTGAGTTTCCTGTTTTTTTTTTTAATTTGCTTTTTTTTTTACTGAAGAGGGGGGGGGTGCCGCGATTTTCGGGGGGTGCCCGCGATTTTCGGAGGGGGGGGGGGTCATGGGGGTGCCGCGATTTTCGGGGGGTCGCGGGGGTGCCCGCGATTTTCGGGGGGTGCCCGCGATTTTCGGGGGGTGGTCGCGGGGGTGCCGCGATTTTCGGGGGGGGGTCGCGGGGGTGAGAGCCAGGGGGTGCTGGGAAAGGGGGTGAGAGCCAAGGGGTGCTAGGAGAGTGGGTGAGAGCCAGGGGGTGCTGGGAGAGGGGGTGAGAGAGCCGAAGGGGGTGCTGGGAAAGGGGATGAGAGCCAGGGGGTGCTGGGAGAGGGGGTGAGAGAGCCGAAGGGGGTGCTGGGAAAGGAGGTGAGAGCCGAAGGGGGTGCTGGGAAAGGGGGTGAGAGCCATGGGGTGCTGGGAGAGGGGGTGAGAGAGCCAAAGGGGGTGCTGGTAAAGGGGGTGAGAGAGCGGAAGGGGGTGCTGGGAAAGGGGGTGAGAGAGCGGAAGGGGGTGCTGGGAGAGGGGGTGAGAGAGCCGAAGATGGTGCTGGGAGAGGGGGTGAGAGAGCCGAAGGGGGTGCTGGGAAAGGGGATGAGAGCCAGGGGGTGCTGGGAGAGGGGGTGAGAGAGCCGAAGGGGGTGCTGGGAAAGGAGGTGAGAGAGCCAAAGGGGGTGAGAGCCAGGGGGTGCTAGGAGAGGGGGTGAGAGAGCGTAAGGGAGTGCTGGGAAAGGGGATGAGAGAGCCAAAGGGGGTGCTGGGAAAGGAGGTGAGAGAACCAAAGGGGTGCTGGGAAAGGGGATGAGAGCCAGGGGGTGCTGGGAGAGGGGGTGAGAGAGCCGAAGGGGGTGCTGGGAAAGGAGGTGAGAGCCGAAGGGGGTGCTGGGAAAGGGGGTGAGAGCCAGGGGGTGCTGGGAGAGGGGGTGAGAGAGCCAAAGGGGGTGCTGGGAAAGGGGGTGAGAGAGCGGAAGGGGGTGCTGGGAAAGGGGGTGAGAGAGCGGAAGGGGGTGCTGGGAGAGGGGGTGAGAGAGCCGAAGATGGTGCTGGGAGAGGGGGTGAGAGAGCCGAAGGGGGTGCTGGGAAAGGGGATGAGAGCCAGGGGGTGCTGGGAGAGGGGGTGAGAGAGCCGAAGGGGGTGCTGGGAAAGGAGGTGAGAGAGCCAAAGGGGGTGAGAGCCAGGGGGTGCTAGGAGAGGGGGTGAGAGAGCGGAAGGGAGTGCTGGGAAAGGGGATGAGAGAGCCGAAGGGTGTGCTGGGAAAGGAGGTGAGAGAGCCAAAGGGGGTGCTGGGAAAGGGGGTGAGAGAGCCAAAGGGGAAGGGGGTTCTGGGAGAGGGGGTGAGAGAGCCAGGGTGGTAGGAGGTGCAGGAAGAGGAGTGAGAGAGCCGGGGGGTAGAGGGTGCAGGAAGACGTGTGAGAGAGCCAGGGGAGTAGGTGGTACAGGAAGATGTGTGAGAGCCAGCGGAGAAGGTGGTGCAGGGGGTTAAGTGAGAGGGACAAAGGAGAAGATGGTGCAGGGGCATAGGTAAAAGAAAGTGTAAAGGGAGAGACATCTTAAGAATGGGAATGTCAGGGATGCAGCCATCATAAAACACAAGTAGTAATGAAGAATGGAAATGCACAGAGGGGACAAGTGTTAAAAAAACAAAAAAAAACAAGCCTTCATACTCCATTCACTTATATTTTCTATACCCCCACTCCAAAATTTCTGCTTCGACCACTGCCCTCTATTCCTGCTCCCGACTGCCTGTGTGAGCTGACAGCTGCTGATCCCTCCTCGCCCAGCGCGCCCTCTAGGAACAGAACACAGTATGCCATAATCAGGTAAGTTCATATATTTTCTCGTGTGCAATATGTTTTTAACATCCTTTCTTGAACTGGGGACACTACAGCGTATCCAATAATGTTTAACACTATGTATTGCTCATTATTGCGCTGTAAAGTTTTTTGCATATTTATCTGTACAGAGATTTTTAATTAAGAGGAAAAAACATTGCTTGTCATAAATTTTATCTGTAATTGTGTCAATATATCTATTTTTGTTTGCATTGTAAATGATGTATTAAGCTGCTCTTGGGAGACTCACACTCAGTATCTGATATGCTGTACCAATTTTTATTTGTGAATGAGTTTTTATCTGAGCTTTACTAATGATTTGGGGGCACTACTATGCCATAATATGATTTGTGGGCACTTCTGCATGACCGAATATGTATTGAGGGTACTACTATGTGGCATAATATGACCGTGGGGCACTACGATGTGGCATAATATGAACTGGGCACACTACGGTGTAGCATCATATGAACTTCTGCCAAAGGCAAGTCTTTCATTGTTGAATATGACGGGAGCCCAAAGAAGTTGCTGTATCGGGGCCCAAAATTCCTCTTGTCAGCCCTGCCTGTGAGTCAAGGCGGTAGACGCCTCCAGGTAAATAATCTAGATGTTTCCTATCTAATCAAACTGATGGATCACATCCAATTATTTCTCACCCACCTCCTCTATCCCCCTTAATTTATATACTGTGTTATTTAAAATGAATAGAAAAGAGGCATATCCAATTACTGTAGTAAAACAAAAATATTTTTCTGAGACATTTTGCTGTAGATGGAAATACGTTTAATGCGGCCGCGTGGGTTCAACCGATCATTCAATAGTTATGTTTTTTTTTAGATATATGTTAGTTTTATTTCATGTGGAATGATTCATGAAAATTCTGCCATTACTATTTAATTAAGGGAATAGGGAACCTGTTACCTATATGTGTGTGTAAGTACTCTGTTCGTTGTTGCTATTTTGTGGGAGATTTGAAAAAAGCAAAACATTGTTTCCTACAGTGGCGTCTGTATAATTGGTGGTATTGCTGTAGTATGGGGTGGCGTGCTGGTGGCAATGTTGTAGTGTGTTTGGTGCTTAGTATTGCTAATAAGTAGGAGAGGGTATTGCTATAATGTGGGGGGTGACGCTGGACGCTGTAATGTGGGGGGTGATGCCGGTTGCTGTAATGTGGGGGGTGATGCCGGTTGCTGTAATGTGGGGGGTGATGCTGGATGCTGTAATGTGGGGGGTGATGCCGGTTGCTGTAATGTGGGGGTGATTGATGTAGTATGAGTGTGTGTGGGGGGTTATTTATTGCTGTAATTTGGGTACTAATAATGTATTGTCATGGTATTTATTGATGTAATTGGGGTGCTAATAATGTAATGTTGAGGGTCATTAGGAGAAATAAATACCCCCCCCCACACACACACTCATACTACATCATGTTGTACTGCGCCAGCATCAGTGTGCAACAATATAGTGCATGGAGCCCACAACACGTGGGCCTGTGTGCTTTAAATGCCAGGGCTGATTTTTAGTTCCAGTCCGGCCCTGTGGTTGAGACAAAGCAAGAAGAAAGTCATCCAACAGGATATGGAGGAAACTCTCACGGCATTCCATCAGGACCTACAGTCTGTGAAAGATAACCAATATTTTATGGAAAACCGAGCAAAAATAAATAACCTCACAATATAAGAAAGGCAAACTAATTTTAAAGGGAGATTTTAAACAGGAAATATGTGATCGCTCCTCTCTGTTACCTCTTACCCTCCCTTCTTAAAAGTGGTTTGTTCCATGATTGCAGGGAGTTAAAAATTTTACATTTTGCTCCCCAGGATATAACGTGTATACTAGAATTAATATAAACTTTTCAGGCCAAACGGAAGCATTTAATATTTTAGATGCATGTATTTACTCTATAATATAGCCAGAAAATGCTCTTACAACAGTAGTACTATCTGGGATATCTTCTCACCCCCGCCCCCAACTCTTCCTCACCCCCTTCCCCCCCTCCTCAACTTTGTGGTGCTCAAATCGTCTTTTAGTATTTTTACTTTACAACAAACCCAAGAAGTTAGTTATATGACCTCCGGAATTCTCATAAAGTGGCTAAACTGGGTGATATTAATGTATACAAAAACTCCAAGTTGAAAGTAAAACATAAATCACAGTAAATCACAGCCAGATGGCTGTGAAAAAGTCTTCAAAGAGCGGACGAAACGCGTCGCTAATGTAACTGTATCCTGACCTTTGCTAGCTGGATGCCCAATGAAGGAATTTATTTCAAGCCAGAAGTGGTAAAAAGATATCTTTAAGCAGAACATCTAAATGGTGCCTCTTGTTGTTAACCGGACATCTGAAAGGTGCGCACATCTTCAATACAGCAAATTGACTACTAATTCAGAGGCAGCAGAGATGGAGAGAATCGGCTGGAGATTATATTTGCAGAGACCGTAGGAGCAAGGAATTTGCTAAACTCCTTTCCAGCAGTTATTCATTCTTTCCGCTAGACTATTTGCAATCAGTAATACTTCTGCCCTATATGATTCTATTGTTGGGCGCTGTGTAGTACAAAACTTTCCGCCCTGATGTGTATATGTCAACAGACTTTTATGTGGATCAGAATCTTTGGACCTGAGGAGTCCTAAATCCATTTCTTTATTTCACAAGAGGATTCAGCTCAAAGTGTCGGATTTCAATTGCCAAGTTATCACATTTATGTCAATCAAATAATATATTTTTTATTGATGATCTCAATTTGTTTTTTATTTTTATATATTTTGTGAGGTGTGGTTTTATTAAAATTGTATTTTATCTGATTTAGAGTAATAAATATTGACATTTGCAATCTTCTTGGATATTGTACACACTTTTGTCCTCCACTCAGAATCAATTCTTGGTTGTTTTGTGCCTCCTCTCTGCACTGTATATTTTCTCTATGGTTTTCTCTCCCAAATCTGTTTAATTCTCTAGATTCATATGCGCTATTATCAGGATACAAAATGAATTATACTAAAACAAGGGCTCTAACCATTCATATCCTGGATTCTGAGAACCAGCTTAAAACCCAAAACTATGCAATTAATTGGAAGGCCAAAAAATTCAATATTTAGGCATATGTACTATAAGCAAGTATAAAATATAAGATATAAGTAAAAAGGGTCCCTCAGAGGACCTGCAGTATCCAATGTCTTGATCAGCTGACAGCCAGATTCTCAGCAAAAGTGTTGGACAGGGTTAATTTGGGAGTTGATCAGTCTTTATTCAGATACCGCCCCTTTGTTAACCAAAGTGTAACCCCACCGTTCTGAGCTGTCGGCAGCTAGACAATCCGAAGGCATACGATCAGGTGGGAACGTGGGTGTGTGAGATTGGGAAAGGACAGGACAGTAACAGCCAACTTACTTAAGACTGACATGCCCCAGACCCATGAGTAAGCTTCAGCTAGACTGAGCATCCTGTTATCACTGTTGAAGATTGCTGAAACCCTGCAAGTCTTGTTATTTGAAGTTTAGAATAGGAAAATGTTAGTATAATGTAAGGCACGTACGATTGCACACCAGTAGCAGAGTGAAAGGAACTCAGGATTGTGCTAGGCTAGCAGCATGTCAGGATCACATGGATAGCAGATTACTATGATCTCAGAATTATATATATTCAGCAGTGTGTCTGATATTCAGGTTTGTACAAGGATAGCAGAGTTTCAGGAATTCAGGATTCCATTTGTGTAGCAGAGTGTCATGAGCACATAGAGAGCAGAGTATCAGGAACTCAGAATTACTCTTGAATAGTAGAGGGACAGGAACTCAGGATTGCACATGGATAGCAGGATTTCAGGACTCAGAATTTCACAAGGATAGTAGAGTATTAGGAACTCACAATTGCACACACATAGCAATGTCAGGAACTCAAGATTGTACTCGCTTAGATTGTCAGGAACTCAGGATTGCACACTTGGTAGCCAAGTGTCAGGAACTCAGAATACCAAGATCAGCACTGAATCACAGGAACTGTAACTGTATGACAGCATAAGCTCACTAATGATCTGGCCATGTTTGCAGAGAAAGCCAGAGTTTTAAAGGTCAAGCAAGAGGTGTAGTTTGTCAACGACTACACTGCTGAAACAGCGAACGTTCAAGATACAGCAGGTGCTCTGATTGGAGTACGGTATTAAAACTACAAATTCCACAGTCAGTAGAGAAGAGAGCTTCAAGCTAACACTTCCCTTCTCTGTTTGCCAATATTTAATCCTACCTAAATGTATTGAGACCGCAGAAAATCTCATGGTTCGCTTCCGAAGTAAGATATAGGTAAAGAAAAACAATTCTTTACGAAGTCTGGTTACAGTTGCCCAACAGCGAGGTACTTTAATGGTAATAAAAAAGCATAGTTGGTGCAGTTCCTCCTCTGCTCAGCATCAGATATCCCCCCATTATTCTGTAGACTGTTAAATGCTGTGGCTTGTTATGCATTTTAGGTAATGACTTAAATATTCCATATAACTGATTTATGTGTTTGGGCTTTATATGTTTGTGTGCACATTATGTCAAAAAAGGTATCATTGCTCCTTCCTCACCCAAATCTGTTGTTTGACCCTACTGTGTAACATGGTTTCTAAACTGTCCTTGTGATCTTTAAATGACCACATAAACGGCATAGTCAGAGGGGTAATGGTTAAATCACCAGACAGCTTAGTGTGTTAAAGTGGTAAGTTTCAAACAGCTCTTCATACACATTCATTTTATTACACAGGAAACTTGCTTGACAATACTCTGAATACATGAAGTGGTACAGATATCTTCTAAGTGTGTAACCTGGACCTATTTATAGAACATTATGCAACCTGATGGTATCTATATAAAAATATACATATATAAGAAAAGTGATGATTCTGTTAGAGTCCTAGAACAAGATAGGAAGGTAAGTATTTGTTAGGGAGGCAAGATGTATTTATAAATTATTGGGCCATAATAATTTAGGAAGTAAGTTGGCAATATTATTTTGTTATTGTATACATTGCACCTCTATTTATTATAATGCTACTGGGGGCAATACTATTTATTTTCATATTTGGGGACAATATTTATTTTCATACTACAGGGGGCAATACTCTTTTATGTTATTTTCAATGGTGACCCTAATCTTTATTTTATTTTCTACGGGGGCAACCCTTGTAGTGCACACTGGTGCACATGTGCATGCTGACACTTGTAGTGCCCCTACAGTGTGCACTCTAAGTTGAGAGCATTACCCCGGTAGGTGGCCAGGGTTACCAAGAAGGGCCAGTGCGACTCAGCATTGGGCCCGTACTCTCTAAATGCAGGGGCCTGATATTTTTTTGCTGTGCCCTTCCAAGAGGACCCGGCCCTATGCTGAATAGTACTGGGCTTGTAGAAAATGGAAGGGGTAAAACTGGATGTTTTACATCCGGTTCTACCATGCTGTTTGGCTATGAAACGCGTGAGGTTTAGGGTTTTGCAAACTCATCGGTTTACAGGTTTGAAAACACAACGCATGTGGTTTGAGTTTTTAGCCTCCAAATCTGCAGGATAGTAAATTTATCAGTCTAACACTAACAGACTAATAATTAATTATCAAATGTCTTGGATGTAGAGTATTAAGGATACAAGGATTCATACATTCCTAAACACACCAACTAGGTTTTAATATATAGGCATACAAGCAGGTGATACGTATAAAACAAATAAAATTGTTTCTAAGGAATTTTTATATAATGCCAATCAGGGGCTGGATGGCATATTGTTGCTGGGGGTGTGGGGGCTCGGCTCAGCAGCCTATTAAAAACATTTTAAAGGACAAAAATGCAGGTAGTCCAGTGACCCTGACCACGGTAGCTCATTAGGCGACCGGCCGGGGGGTAGAAGCCTCCAGCCCAGCCAGCTCCTGATACCCAGTGGCGCACGCAGGGGGGGTTTCTGAGTCTATAGAAACCCCCCCCCTGCGCTAACTAAGTGGCCACTGTCCTATACAGCAGCCGCGGCACTGTCAAAGAAGCGTCCGTGGCGGTGCTGTATTGTATACAGCACCGCCGCAGACGCTTCTTAGACAGCGCCGCGGCTGCTGTATAGGACAGCGCTGGCGAAACGGAGCTGCTGTCTCTCTCGGTTTTTTTTTGGGGGGTTTTTGGGTGGGCGGGGGGAACCCCCCCCCCCCCCCCGACAATCCTCGGTGCGCCGCTGATACCAATGACTCCTTGTAAACATTTGGGTACAGCTAAAAGCCGCCTCACTTGTTTATGTCATAATTTAGCATGCAGACCTGAGTGAAGTGAGGAAGTCCACTAGGTAGATGACTGAGCCTTTATCCTTTGTTGCACTGTCCACTAACTCTTTATAAAGGATGAGTGGAGAAGTATTTTCTACATATTCCTTTTATATACTTATTTTTTAAAAACCTGCTATATTGATTGATTTTAAATTACCTTGTTTTTATTGTTTTAAATTAGTGTAATTAAATATCAACAGTGTACATACTGTCGAAGTCAGCAAATTGGATAAAGTCATTTCAATTAAAGTCTAGCAAACTTGGTTGTCTTTGTCTGAAAAGATGCGTACGGTACGCTATGACGTACAAGGGCACGCTACGGCGTGAAAAGGCGTACGCATCCACTGCACGTGGCAGCAACAGTAATTGGTCTTTTACCATACATTCGCACAAACACGCATACTTATAAAATAGTACACATTAATGGTAGTTGCAACACATAGTCAGTTATGTCGAAATATAGTAGTATTTATATGTTATATCAGAGTTACATGCATATTAGTGAAATACACGGAACGGGTTAAAGGAATAACCTCATGAGTGGTATCATAATGAACCTTGTTACATATCCTACTGTTTGGTTCACTCTGCGAGGGAATCGCAGAGTGCATACGCAAGTTATGAATGATAGGGAATTATGAACTACTTAAGACTAAGGAATCCTGGCGGGAAGAGCAGAGTATACCCCCTGCAGAGATGACCCCCTCCTTTGGATTCCTTAGGATGAACCAGCCAATGATTGACGACCCCTTGAACATTCCTGAGACCCGGACCAATAGATGCAAGCTATACCATTTTCATTGTATTACTGTATTTGATTGTGTATATAAGCAGCAGCTTGTGATCCAGAGTGCAGACATCTTGTCCCCAGACTTCAGGATTGAATGACTGCACTGGATCCAGAGCGCCTGCGATAAGTAATGGCTGTATTTACTATTACTTCACTTGAGCATATTATTCCACTTATTGCGAATAAATCTTTGTGCTTTGGAAACACAAATCGAGGTTCGACAATCGTTATTGGTTAGCGACAATACGCACATAACAATTTGGGGGCTCGTGAGCTTTGGAGGTTTCGTTGCCGATGATACGCAAGACCAACGGATTTCGGTTCCTCAACAAAGGGTGGAGACGCGTCATAAACGGGTAAGAACGCATGGTGTTCAAAACCTGAATTTTACTCTGTGTTGCGAAACCGAATGTCCGTTTTGCATTATCTAGGGCACGCTAACTAGAACCTAGGGACAAAAGAGAAAACTGTTTCTTTTTTCTGTCATTGTGCGTTTTAACTGTATTGCATTGCTTAGCGTATGTGTATTTCCTGCTGTGCGTACGCGAACTTCCGGTAGACTTGCCACGTGGTTAAACAATCGTTTTGATAGTTATTGTACATGTATAGTATAATTACTTGTGAAAGCCTCTGAGATATTATTACTGTTGTTGGGAACAGAGTTGAAATTATTAGGTGGAAAGAACAGAGCATTGCGGTGTGTCTGTGTTTCACATTTGGCCGGAAGGAACAGAGCATTGCGGTGTGTCTGTGTTCCGGGTAGAAGGTATATTGTTCAACATGGGTGCTAAGCATACGCTAGAGATGGTCAGTGTACTGCCTAAGGAAGGCCCTATTGGTTCAGCGAAGTTTCTCATGTGTAAGAAATATGGTGCATACGCAACTGTGTATTGTGACACGTGGGTCAAGATGACCAAAACTTGTGATAGGCCTTTCCCAACAATAGGAAGTTTTAATGCAGAGGTACTAAATACCGTAAAAGATAAAGTATGGTTGATTACCTCAACGAAAGTGAGGAATAAACATAATGATTGTTTAAAATTGTGGAAAATGTAAAGTAACACGTGGCAGAGCAGCGAATGCAAACCGGAAGTAGGCGTGACGAAAAGCGCGTGCAAGGCGGATGTAACCGTTGCGAAGCGTGGCGAACTCAGCGCAAGCGCGCCCCCGCCACCTTATGCGGCGGGAGGGGTAAGTACAGCCGTTGTTAAAATTGAAAATAGAAAAATTGCTAAGTTGTATCCTGTTTTAAACCAGTTTAAATCAAGTGTATCTGAAAGTGAAGATGAACCCACTGTGATTTCGGCCATTGCCCATGCCGTTAGTGTACTAGAGACTCAGCGCAAGTATGAGAAAATGGCTGAGATAGGTGAGAGTAGCGTGATCACTAGGAGTGAAAGCGTTCTAAATCTAGGTCCAGTAAATCCTGTAGTGTCTCCTGAAGTCAGTGTACCAGAGGGTGCGTTCCCGGTCCGCACAATATCAGTTCCCAATGGGAAACCGGATAAGGATGGTGTAGTTCCTTTAAGAAATGTTACAATGCATTGTCCCTGGACTAGATCAGAATTACGTTCCATTATGACTGAATTCCCAGATCCTAGAAAAGAGTTAGCTAAATGTCAGAAATTTGTTAAAGACTTAGGAAATGCTCACGAACCAACCAGTAAGGATTGGCGGGTAGTGTTGAGGGCGTGTCTTCCTCCCAATACTAACATACAAAAATTTATTGAAGATTGTTTGTTGGAGGAAGATGACACTTTGACCGATGAGATTAACCAACGGAATATAGAACAAATTGTCAAACACTTAGCCATCTGTTTTCCAGTAGTAGTAAATTGGAGTAAGATTTTCACCATTAAACAAAAGGATAGTGAAACTGCTTCAGATTACTTTGCTAGAGCTATAACAGCGATCGCACGATTTACTGGGATATCCAACATAAGTGAGGACCCACATCACAGAGAGGTAGCTGTAGGAGTACTGATGGATGGCCTTAGAGAAAATTTAAAGACAAGAGTACAAACCACATTACCTTATTGGAGAGGCGTCACGGTAGACTCTCTTAGGGAATCTGCTGTGAAGCATGACAAAAACCTTTTTAGAAAAAGGGAGGAGAAAAGTGATAGGTTAATGATGGTAAGTATACAGGCTCTAGAAAGGGTGCATACACGACCACCAGCATACAACCCATATAACAGGAAACCTAAAGTGATCAGGTGTTTCAACTGTAACGAGGAAGGACATTACGCTAGAGAGTGTAAAAAGGAAAGACTCAATACACAGAGAGGTGGGTCACATAGATATCCTCCAAGGAGGGATTCACATAGACTAGAAGACTCACATCTACCCGCGCATATTACGGCAGCAAATGCTGCGCGGGAAATCAATAGTCAGCGGTAGGGGTCAGGTCATACCTGTAGTCTACAGCCAGTGAGGTTAACTGAGAGTCAGAGTGAAGAACCAACAATGATAGTTGACATAGCTGGTAGGAAACAAACTTTTCTTGTAGATACAGGGGCGGCCCGATCTGTGATAACCTCTCCTTTCAACCTACAGGTGACCAGTAAAACTATTCCAGCTATGGGGGTAACGGGAAAAGTGTTACATTATCCTCTAACTAAACCCGCCGAAGTTACTATCGGGCCTCTGCATACTAAGCATTCGTTTCTCTTGGCTGCAGCGGCTCCTACTAACTTGCTAGGGAGAGACTTGTTATGTAAAATGGGATGTGTCATATACTGTACTTCTGATGGTGTGTTCTTAGATATGCCGGAGAAGGTCGCACATGAGGTACAGGATATATTGGACACCCCTCAAAGGTTAATGTTACTCTACTGTTATAGAACAAAGTCCATCTCAAGTAAAGGGGATGTTGCTGGGAATACCAGGTTCCCTATGGACCAGAGATGGACAGGACACTGGACTGATGGCAAACGTAGCCCCTGTCATGGTCAATCTAAAAAGTGGTAGGATAGCTCCAAAAATCCCACAGTATCCATTAAAACCGGAGGTGGAACTAGGGGTATATCCTGTTATTGAGAGGCTGTTACAACAAGGGATTTTAATTCGTACAGCCAGTACAGCAAATAGTCCCATTTTCCCTGTGAAGAAGAGTGGGGGGAGGGGCTATAGATTAATCCAGGACTTAAGGGGAATTAACAAAGTTGTTGAGAGCCAATTCCCCGTAGTGCCAAATCCAGCTGTCATCCTCATGCAGATTCCACCGTCTGCCAGTCATTTTACTGTCATTGATCTATGTTCTGCTTTCTTCTCAGTCCCTCTTCACCCTGACTGTCAATACCTTTTTGCATTCTCCTACAGAGGAGTGCAATATACATGGACCAGACTACCCCAGGGGTTCATTGACAGCCCCAGTATTTTCTCCCAAGCCTTACATGACTGTTTGCAATCCTTTCAACCCCACAATGGGTCTGTTCTAATTCAATATGTGGACGATTTGTTGTTGTGCTCTGATTCTTTTATGTCATGTTTGCATGATACTAAATTGTTGTTGCTTCATCTTTCTCAAACAGGGCACAAGGTGGCAAAGGATAAATTACAGCCATGTCAGACTAAGGTCAAATACTTAGGACACTGCCTCACTAAGGGGCTAAGACACCTGACAACCGACAGAATTGAGGCCATACAACACATGACCCTGCCGCAGAGCCAGAAGCAGATTCGTACTTTCTTGGGGATGTGTGGATACTGTAGGTCCTGGATCCCAGGTTTTTCTATTCTGGCAACCTATGACTGTATCGACCGAGACTATGATGGTTTTTCAGACATTAGACACGCAGAAATTAATTGAAATGCAAGATTTGTGTTCCCTGCAGGAGAAGGCGGTCTGGAAGGCGAAGGGATGTGGTCAAGAGTCCTCAGGACTCTGGAGGGATGGACAAGGTAAGCCTGTAGCTCCCCGAACATACTATCCAAGCCTGGCTGAAGCAGCACACGGCCTGACTCACCTGGGTAAAGAAGGTATGTGCAAACTGGTGAGAGCATACTGGTGTGCTCCCGGATTTTCCTCTCAAGCTGGTAAGAAAGCAATGTCATGTCTTACTTGTTTGAGGAAAAATGTTGGGAAAACTATTCCAACTGAGCCATCCCACATCCCTCCTACAGACGGACCTTTTCAGGTAATACAAATTGACTATATCCAATTACCACCGTGCAGGAATATAAAGTATGTGTTAGTGTGTATTGATGTGTTTTCCGGTTGGGTAGAAGCATATCCGGCAGCCACTAATACTGCTGTGTTCACTGCAAAGAAAATTGTACAAGACTTTGTGTGCAGGTTCGGTATCCCTAGAATCATTGAAAGTGATAGGGGTACCCATTTTACTGGTGATATCTTCCAAAATATGTGTAAACTCATGGGAATCAGTAGCAGACTTCACACCCCTTACCGACCACAAGCCAGTGGTAAGGTGGAGAGAGTAAACGGTACTATCAAGAACAAACTAGGTAAGATAATGGCTGAAACTGGGTTGGCATGGCCTGAGGCTTTGCCGTTGGTCCTCCACAGCATTCGAACCACTCCTAGACCTCCTCTTAATCTGTCCCCCTTTGAGATACTGTTCGGACGACAACCTCATTTGATCGTGAGTCCACAAGACGACTTAAAGTGTAATAATGAAGTGACTGTACAATATCTTATAAGAATCAGTAGACAGCTGAAACAACAACAATAAAAACTAAAAATGCTGTCACCTGGTATGCCAGAGACGAACTGTCATGATGTTGAACCTGGAGACTATGTTATGATCCGCAATTTCTTACGTTCAGGTTGTTTAACAGACCGTTGGGAAGGTCCGTACCAAGTGCTGCTGACCAGTACTACATCACTGAAGGTTGCAGAGAGAGACACTTGGGTCCATTCCACCCACTGCAGGAGAGTCCATAATCCGGAGAAAGTGCAAGACAAGACTCAGACCGATGACATAGAGCTGTCACTCGTAAGCCTGTTCCGGGAGACCTAAAGCCTGCAGTTGAGACACCTGAACCAGAGACGTTGCCTCAGAACTACCTTTCCAGCGATGGAGTGGCGGTTTTTGTTTTTCTTTTGTTCCAGGATTTTCCTTGTTTTTACTTTTTCTAGGACATTCTATTTTTGTGAAGGAGGATGGAGGACGGAGGAGAGTTCTGGGAGTGATACGGATGAAATGGAGGCCGAAGAAAAGTTAATAGGATATCCTGAGCAGCCCATTATCAAACTTGGTCCAGGGGTTATGAAAAGGTCTGCTAGCTCAGGAACTCGGAGGCAGTGTGAGGGGCTATTGTCTGATGAGTATTGTATCTGCAAGTTCTGCAACTCCCTAGTTGAAGAGAGATGCATCCAACGATGCCAGTCCCCCAGTACTCTGAATATAGGCGGGCATCCTTTGGAGGATTATCACTCCCTGGTGGGTAAGGTGCTAAACCAAACCGAGTGTTGGGTGTGCTCTCACGTGCCTCAAGGGCAGCATAACATAGGACTAGTGCCATTCCCTCTGAACATATCCGAAGTACTCGAATTAAGGGGTGGGAGGCCCATAGAAGGGAGGTACAATAACACTAGGTCCCCTAGTCTGACGCTTCGACAATACTCCATAGGCAGATCTTTGCTGTGCCTAAACATATCTCACGCAAAGCGCCTGGAGAATTGGGAGGCTGACATATCAGATCAGACAATGGCTCGCCACACTCATTTTAGAGAGAGACTCACAAGGTCACTACTAGGTAGGAATATTGATGGAAGTCACAAGTTAGGACGTATAACCAAACATAAGAAGGTATCCATTGGAAAAGTCTCTACAGATAAATGTGAAAATGTCATTAATGCCGACACATGTCTAGAGCAGATGGAGACACTAGGCATGGGTAGTTTTATCAAAACTCTGTGTGACATAATTCATGGGCATACCGTCCCTTATGTTCTCCCTGAGGATGTGTACTTTGTTTGTGGAAGAAAAGCTTATTCCTCGGTGACTCCGAGTTCCAAAGGCTTGTGTTTCTTAGCTAAACTGGTTCCTGAAATCATGACTATTACTCATGAAGAAATGGTTGATATTCACAAGACTACATCACCACCATACATACACACACAGTATGAACACCGTGGCAAGAGAAATATGATTCCTGGTGAGGAACCCATAGCTACAAAATTGATTAGTGAAACTGCTGGTTTCCAAGTTATGGTTGCTCTAGATCTCACCAGGACCGCTCGGGGAACATTAAACTTTAAATATATCCAAGACCTAGCTAAATTAATAGATAATATCACCGAGATGCATGATGACACTTTCAGGTATACTGGAAGGGAGCTACAAGCGTACAAAAAGGAGTTGGTGCAACATAGACTGGTACTAAATTATCTCACCTCTATTACTGGTGGGTACTGTGTGACACTGGCCACCCAGTTCGGTGTCAAATGTTGCACGTACATTACTAATAATACTGATGACCCTAAAGAGGTTATAGACCGGAAGATGGATGAAATTTTGCAGCTGAAATGGGAATTTCGAAAGAGCCATAATTCTTCGTTATATGAGGTCGGGGAAAAGGTGGCGGGTTGGTTCTCATGGTTGAACCCAGCAAAATGGTTCTCCGGTCAGCGGGAGTGGGTACAGGAAATCATTGCGAGTGTAGGTAAGCTCCTTCTCCTTATACTGGGTGTCATCTTAGCAATTGGTTTAGTTGTCAAATGTGTTCCTACTGTGTTGAAGTGTGGAAAACGGTCTCATGGGAGTAACACTGAGAAAGAGACTGAAAGGGTGGTACCAGATACTGAGATCATGGTCTGTGAAGAAGTATTGTATAATCCTGAACTTGAAACGGTGATTGGGTGATAGTTTATTACACTATCAAAGGGTGGAACTGTCGAAGTCAGCAAATTGGATAAAGTCATTTCAATTAAAGTCTAGCAAACTTGGTTGTCTTTGTCTGAAAAGATGCGTACGGTACGCTATGACGTACAAGGGCACGCTACGGCGTGAAAGGGCGTACGCATCCACTACACGTGGCAGCAACAATAATTGGTCTTTTACCATACATTCGCACAAACACGCATACTTATAAAATAGTACACATTAATGGTAGTTGCAACACATAGTCAGTTATGTCGAAATATAGTAGTATTTATATGTTATATCAGAGTTACATGCATATTAGTGAAATACACGGAACGGGTTAGAGGAATAACCTCATGAGTGGTATCATAATGAACCTTGTTACATATCCTACTGTTTGGTTCACTCTGCGAGGGAATCGCAGAGTGCATACGCAAGTTATGAATGATAGGGAATTATGAACTACTTAAGACTAAGGAATCCTGGCGGGAAGAGCAGAGTATACCCCCTGCAGAGATGACCCCCTCCTTTGGATTCCTTAGGATGAACCAGCCAATGATTGACGACCCCTTGAACATTCCTGAGACCCGGACCAATAGATGCAAGCTATACCATCTTCATTGTATTACTGTATTTGATTGTGTATATAAGCAGCAGCTTGTGATCCAGAGTGCAGACATCTTGTCCCCAGACTTCAGGATTGAATGACTGCACTGGATCCAGAGCGCCTGCGATAAGTAACGGCTGTATTTACTATTACTTCGCTTGAGCATATTATTCCACTTATTGCGAATAAATCTTTGTGCTTTGGAAACACAAATCGAGGTTCGACAATCGTTATTGGTTAGCGATAATACGCACATAACAATACATAAGGCACCAATCTATAACCCCAACAGAGATGAGACACTCTTTCTCCAATATATCGGTGGTATATATATCAACAGTAATGAGACATCAAAATTGTACGTACATTAGGCATCAAACTTTAAGTTCTAGCTATAAGAACAAGCTGACTTAATATCGATATATTGAAGAAAGAGTGTTCCATCTTCTTTGGGGTCAAAGTTTGATGCCTAATGTACGTACACTTTTGATGTCTCATTACTGTTGATATATATACCACCGATATATTGAAGAAAGAGTGTCTCATCTCGGTTGGGGTTATAGATTGGTGCCTTATGTATGTACACTGTTGATATTTAATTACTGTTGTTGTATATAGGAAGGAGGGAACCTTTTCTAGTGTGTACATATTGGGCAGCAGATCTTTTGGAACGCTGTCAGTACCCAATCAAAACACTATTTTAAATTAGTGTAAGTTTGCTTAAGTCTTTTTGGTCAGTCTCTACCAGAAAGAAATCTGAATTATGTATAACTAATGAGTCCATGAAATTAATATTCTTGGTAAAGAAATACTTAGTCACATGTATGTGAGAAGATTTTATTTTGAGAAGGTTCCATTCAAGAAAGATTTATTAAAATGCTACAGACGGTCATTGGTATAATGAATGTCCAAAGCACAACATCTCATTAACACAAGTGAGTGCATCAACAGTGTATTTTGCACAATCATCTATAATCCACAGTGTACACTATTGGTGTGCCTGCTTTATCTTTCTGTGATGGGACACAGCCTCCAGAAAGTTAACAAATCAGAGGACAAAGTACTCAGTGGGTTCTTCTGATTGTCTGGGGACTGTATAAAATGTAAGATTTAGCAGATAAACACCACCATGGGCAAATTGTTGCAGTTTGGTCAGGCTAATTCTAATTTTTTTTTCTTGTGCCATGTGAACTACACTATTTTTTTTATAAGCATTTGTAAAAAAAAAAAAATTTGAACTAAAGAGGAACATTCTGCACTATATAAAGCAGTTTTGGAAAGGTGGACATTTTAATCAAATTGCATTTATCCAAGAAGTTTATGTTTAGATCTTGCCAGTAATTTAGCTGTGTTTTGACTTGTAGTATGACTGGTTTAATATTGCAGGTGTATAATTTGATGCCAGCGAAGTGCCACTCCCATATAATTAGACTAAGTGAAAGAGCACCATTGGGGCTTACAGTCTAAATTCCCTAACATACACACAGAGACTAGGGTCAGTTTGTTAGCAGCCAATTAACCTACTAGTATGTTTTTTTTGGAGTGTGGGAGGAAACCAGAGCACCCGGAGGAAACCCACACAAACACAGGGAGAACATACAAACTCCACACTGATAAGGACATGGTCAGGAATTGAACTCATGACCCCAATGCTGTAAGGCAGAAGTGCTAACCACTGAGCGAACGTGATGCCATTAAGGGGTAGTGACTGTTTAGAATAGGAGGTGAATAAAATGAGATAATCACCCAAAAACTGTAAATATAAGCTCTCTGTTTCCAATTACAAATCACCTTTTGTTAATGCAAAAGACATTGCATTGAAAACATAGTTAGATGCCTAATCTCTACTCTGAGGTCATATAACAATCAGGTTGTTCTGTAGGCGAAAAAGAGTTACTCATAAAACTGGGAATTCCTCTCTACATTAGCACTCTAATAAACTCTAATAAACAGGCGCAGAGAGGACAATATCGCTCACTGTAAATTTAAACTGCAGAGGAACTATTTGCAATTGTAAATAACAATCATATTAATAAAAAATATGTTACAATTAGAGTTTCTCACAGAGCTGTCATGTCGTCTTCCCTGCGGCTGGCACTAGGTGGCGCTCAGGAGCAGCGCTCCAGTGTCTATGGTGTACAGCGTGGCCTTGGTGATGGCTCCTTAGTAACGGGTTGCCATGGAGACGGGACGCGGCTGCTGGCACTTCCTGGGCTGTAGGTTCTAGGAGCCGGGGAGCAGCGGTGGCTGATACCGGGGACCATGTCCGAGATCATCTGCCAGTGGCTCAACGAGGAGCTGGGGCTGTCCAGACGTGTGGGTGAGTGACAGACATGGACAACTTGTCCAATGCATCTTACTGACCCCACCATTATTCTGTATATAGTCTGGAATGGTAGGGAAACATCTTACAGCAGATTTTGCACACTATATGCTGGAGTGGAACTGCAAATTCCACCATGCCTCTGGCTGGCAGGGCATGCTGGGTCTTGTAGTGTCAGTATAGCTGGAGGTTGCAAGTTACAGTTTGCTTATTCTTTCAATAGAGTGTAAGCTCTATGGAACAGGGATATCTCACATTCTGATTCATTATTGTATTGCTGTTCATGGAATTATCCATTTATTTACGCACTTGTACAGCAGTGTGGAATATGTTGCCGCTATATAAATGAATATTAATATAGTGGGCAGCACAGTGGCCTAGTGGTTAGCATTTCTGCCTCACAGCACTGGGGTCATAATTTCAATTCATGGCCTTATCTGTGTGGAGTTTGTATGTTCTCCCTGTGTTTGCGTGGGTTTCCTCCGGGTGCTCCGGTTTCCTCCCACACTCCAAAAACATACTCGTAGGTTAATTGACTGCTATCAAAATTGACCCTAGTCTTTCCCTCTCTGTCTGTGTCTGTGTGAGCATGTGTCTATATTAGGGAATTTAGACTGTAAGCTCCAATGGGGCAGGGACTGATGTGAATGAGTTCTCTGTACAGCGCTGCGGAATTAGTGGTGCTATATAAATTGATGATGATGATGATAGTCTACTCTGCAGACAATATCTTTGATTCTTTAAGGTCACTTACTGATGTGACATCTTATCTGTCATCTGACCTGTTCTTTTATAACTAGTCCCTCATTTGCCTCTAAATCACCAGCGCCTCTTTCCTTCCCTTTCCCCTTTTTAAGGGCTGGTATGTAGACTTTTATGGGTACATTATTTTACATACCGCTGTGTGTGAGTGTTAGGTTGTTTTGTCATTGGTAGTGATTTCTGGCGTTTATAGCTGCATAATTAAGCTGAGAACCTATTACTGGGTTGTTACTTGGTTTGAGTTGTCAGTTTGTTTTCACTTTGAACTACTTTTCAAAAGGTTATGTTTTTTCTCTCTTCTTAATGCACTATGATAGTAGTTCAGCCTGAAATGGCTGCATTGTTGTTTAGCAGTAGAATTGTTATACTGGATACAACCGCGATCCCTTTCATTCAAGTCAGCATTATCCTATGTGCTTAATTTTGTCATTTATGCAAAGAAAACATCCTGTGTGGAGAACATGCTGGATAATGTAGTTATCAAATTAAATGCCATAGGCATCTACATTATCTAGCATGCCAAACCACCTTACACACAGACAGACGGGCGAGGAGAACCTACTCCTGCTCTTGTGTGTGAGTCAGGCACACGGCTTGTCGAGGGTGGGCGTGGCTTCTGCCCCATATGTCACTACACCGCCACAGATGAGCCATTTTGTGGGAGGGAAAAGTGACTGCATGAACTAATAGCTTCTGTGTGGCCTGCACGGTTATACCCTGCGTACCCCGGTTGCATGTCCACCATCGGCTTGGCTTTCTGCAAAATTTGCATGCATAGCCTGAGGGGATCAGGAAGCGGCCATACTGGGGCCTCAGTTAGCTCTCATGGGCCCTGAACAGAAGAATAGAAAACTCTTAGAGCAGGCCTGGTCAACTTACAGCTCTCCAGGTGCTGTGAAACTACAAGTCCCAGAATGTCCTGCCAGCTATCGGATGGTTTTTCATGTAACACACAAATATCAACTTTAAATTTCAGTGTACAAATAAGCTATCCAGTATTTGTGTGCTACATGAAAAAACAGTCAGTATTTAACTTATGTGCAAAACAGAATACTAATTTGCACCCCTTGCATTGTACCATGGTTTTGTCCAGGAGACTGAAATAAGAAGTTTCTCAAGTTAAGATCCTGAATGAATCAGGCCCTAGATTCTGATTGGTTGCTATTGGCAACATATCCACTTTTTCAAACCCGCAGTAAATATACCCCTGGAAGTCAGTAGTCCTAGTTATAAAGGTTTTATTGACAAGTTATAATTTTTCAGTTATATATTATGCATGACATGGATCTGAGTAGTACAGAGCAATGGTTGTTCTCAAATTCAGGCCTTAGGGACCACTAACAGTGCATGCTTTCTATATCTCCTAGCTGGAGAAGAGGTTTATTCATTACCGAATGACATATTTTAAAAGATCCACAGGTGGTCCTAATTATTTCATCAGTGTTTCTATTAGGAGATCATGAGAGCATGCACTAGTGGTCTCTGAGGACTGGCTTTCAGGAACACTCTCAGAGAACGTCCCAAAACCTGACTGTCCAAGTGAGACCATGACAGCAAATGTAGCATTGTAGCAGTTAAAACCGTTTTTGAGGAGAGGTACATTATAATGTTATCCAAAAGTTAAATAGACAAATTATTATATATTGATATTTTAAATTAATTAATTAGTCCTTATCTTAGTAGCATGAGGGAAGAACAGACTGTCAAGCAAAATGTAGAATGACTGCAGAGATAAGTTCAGATTTATTTCTGTGTGGCGTTTGTATGTTCTCCCCGTATTTACGTGGGTTTCCTCCAGGTGCTCCGGTTTCCTCCCACACTACAAAAACATACTGGTAGGTTAATTGGCTACTATCAAAATTTACCCTAGTCTGTCTATGTGTGTGTGTCTGTGTCTGTGTGTGTGTGTGTATGTATGTTAGGGAATTTAGACTGTAAGCCCCAATGGGGCAGGGACTGATGTGAATGAGTTCTCTGTACAGCGCTGCGGAATCAGTGGCGCTATATAAATAAATGGTGATGATGATGATTTATATATTCAGATTTATATTATATTTATTTTTTGTTTAACATGTATAATATGTGGTGTTTTCACATTTTTATAGCCACACTTATGAACATGTTGTAGGTGCAAAACATTTTTATTCTTTTTGTAGCATTGTATTTAATTATTAATACATCGAATATAAAGAAATCTTTGCAAACAACAAAACTTAAGTAGAAACATGAACATTAAACTGAGCTTTAATAAAACAGTAGAGATGATTCTTATATACAAAGAAACATGAGGTTTTGGGTCTAGCCATTTGATGACTTGTTCTATGGAGGGCAGTGGGGGCTTCTTGGTCTGTAGACCTTACAGCCCGGTCTCCATCGTGGAGAAGGAACTGGCCTACAGCCCAGTGGCAGGCCGCTGACTGCACTGCTTATCTGTCATATTGTGACCCATCTGTTAGACACAAGAGCCTAAGCGCTGTAGCTGTAATTCGGGCATTCCGTCTGAAACCGAACACCATGTTAACACCACTTCGCATTCTGCTTAGCAGTCCTTTCTGAATTTAAATAATGTTACAATAATAGCGTAAACCACTACGCATTTCACCTGGCTGTCCGGCTTAGATCGAAAGACATTAATGACCCAGCTGTTAGTAGCATAGTGTGTTGTAGGACAGATGTGGGCAAGCCACATTCTGTTGGTCCCTGGGCAACTATGCCTTTGCCCCTGATTAAAGTAGCTCGGCTGCTTTCTCTGGGCTTGGGCAGGCGCCTTTTAGTGATGGGCTCCAGGAAAAATGTCCCTCTCTAGTATCTCCTTGTCACTTGTATAGTATTCATACTTGCCAACTTCTGCAAGTAGTGATCCGGGAGATGGAGGGGGAGGAGGGGGTCATGTGGGGGTGGGGCTCAACGAAACGCGTTATCTGGCCTCATCCCTAAACTAACAGCACATTTTTGGCCTATTACAGCAGGGGGTGGAGCCACGATGATGCATGAATCACATCCTAAGCCCCTCCCCTGCAACTTAATTTGTGAAGCCAACAGGAATCGGGAGGGAAGGTTGCCTTGCTCTCCTGGTAGGCCGGGAGGACTCCCAGAAGTTCGGGACTCTCCTGGACATTCCGGAAGAGTAGACAACTATGATAGTATTGAGATAGAGTTGATACCAATGTGTGAAAGTGGGCTCCATATTTGCTTACTTTTCATCCAAAGGGTAAGAGTGGGGAGCCAGATGACGTGATTCACAAGGGGGGTGAGGAGGAGAGTCAGGGCCATGATGATTAGAATTGCGTTATGTGGACCTACCTGGCAAGGTCTGATGATGCAGATCTTCTTCAGAAGATGATCGGGCGACATAAGGGAGGGTGACTTACTCTCCTGGGGTCCAGGAGAACTCCCTGAAATTCAGGAATCTCCTGGACGTTGTGGGAGTGTACACAAGTATGCTGGGATCACTTGCTAACCATCACTTTACTTTGTAAGCAAAATCCACAAGTTTTCAAAGTATAATTGACATTTCCACATAAAAAATGTATTTTGTATATCTGGCTGTAAACTGTTCTTTTCCCCAAATTACAATAGCAGAGGACATTTTTCAGAGAGAAAGATTGACGAATAAGAGATGCCACTAGTAGAAATAATATAATATTAGTTACCTTTGTATGTTTTATAGAATCAAAATAATGTTGAATCATGATTACTGGTTCATGTTAATGTTTGGCAGCTTCCATACATTTGCTGTAGTTACAGAGGTATTTTACCTTAGTAGACCTTGTGTACTTCCCCACTGGCTCTCCTGAGTGCACTTGGGAGTCACTTCCTGTACACCACAGCAAACATCAGTGCTGAATGATTGCCGGCGATGCTGGATGGGGACATATCTTATTTTGGACAAGGTCCAGGAGCCTGTTAATAGTGTGCAGAACATGTAAGGCACAAAACACAGTTATTGTTATTTTGTTATATTTAAGATCTAGAAACGAAACGATTGATACCATGTACTTTTTTTATTATCTGTCAGTCTAAAACCATGGCATTTTTTTAGGGAACAACAACCATTGTGTTTTTCTACAGATCAGTGCAGTTCTATATATATAAAATAAAGGTACCTTAGTCTGCTTTAGTTATAAGTTACTGTCACTTTTGCTCAGATCTTTATGTGTACTAGGACAGGGAAGCTTAGGAGGAGCAGATAAATAACTGTAAAGGAAACAGCAATTAAACCCACTATTGGAGATTTAGATTAATTTATCATATTCCCTCTTCCAAGAGTCACCTCCTTCCCTAATTATCAATAACAGTGTAATTTTCTCAGTCTCCCTGGCTCGCTGCCTCGATGTCACACTTGACTCTGCTTTATTCCCAACATCAAGTCTCTTCCAGTTCTGTTGTCTCCACCTTAAAAATATTGCCAGAATGTCAGAGTACATACACCCTTTTCTCACCAAAGATGCTACCAAAACTCTTAACCATTCTTTCATCATCTCCTGCCTTGACTACAGCAACCTCCTGCTTTCTTAGCATTCCCCTCACGAATCTATCGCCACTTTAATCCAAGACTTCTCTTGCGCTGCTTCCCACTTATGGAATTCCCTACCACACTCGATCAGACTTTCCCTCAGCCTTCATATCTTTAAACACTCTCTGAAAACCTTTTTAGAGCTTACTTGCACCCTTGCAACTGTTCCGTTCTCCACTCTCAGTCATGCTCACTTCTCTTGATTCAACTGCGCCCTCTTCCTCTTAGAATGTAAGCTCTCCAATGAGAAAGGCCCTCCATACTCTTTGTTTTCAGGTCTGCATTTATTTTGTCTACCTTGTGTGTACCTGTTTTATGTATGTCCAATTTTCCCTACTGTAGCCTCTATTATATTCACTGCCTTTACTCCTTTATATGCAAAGGGAGCATGGCACAGTTAATTGACAGAAGCTTTATCTCTCTTTTACAAAAAATGAAGACTGCAAAATGAATGGTGATATAACAACAACAGGTAAAAAGGAATTTCTCTTTCATCCAGTCTGGGGGACACTGCTTACCATGGGTTGTGGAGGGAGCTTGGGGAGTTGGCACCTAACTAGTTAAGTTTTAGTACTGCCGACAGACCCCTCCCCTCTACAATCCCCCTGGACTCTTCAGTTTTTTTTGCAGGTGCCCTGGAGTTGGGCAGTGTTTTTTTATCCTAGTATAATTTTAAAAGATTTTATTTCTTTTATTTCTTTTTTTTTTATTCTCTTTTACTTGTGACAGTGCTGGAGTGTGTTCTATGAGAGAGAACACACTCACAGCCAGCAGCGCAGGCATTCTCCTGTCAGATGGGAGCCAGAGGCTCTCACTGACAGGGAAACTTAAAAAAAGGGTGCCTAAACTGAGGAGTGACAAGGAGGTCTCATGGACCGCTGCACTCCTCCAGCCTCCCCGATAACCGGCGCTGCCATGACAGGCATAGAGTGCCGGTTATCGGCATTACAAGTAGCGGCGGCCATCTTGGATTTTCGGGCCAGCAGCGCTACGGAGAGAGGAGGAAGGGGGCTATACCACGGTTCCCCCCTCATGCATAGGAGAAGGGGGCCGGGTATGTCGCTGCGGAGACCTCTGTAAAGAGGTCTCCACTATCTGCCACGCTCCATTTTTTTCTTTTTTTCAAAAAAACGTTTTTGGAGCTATTGAAGGGGGGGGAGCTAATGCATAGCGCTCCCCCCTTCTTCCACAGAGAGATGGTATATCCCAGTCTTCTG
Source organism: Mixophyes fleayi (assembly GCF_038048845.1). Lineage (NCBI taxonomy): Eukaryota > Metazoa > Chordata > Amphibia > Anura > Limnodynastidae > Mixophyes > Mixophyes fleayi. The sequence goes on along the minus strand of NC_134402.1, from coordinate 433,155,218 downwards.
GCGCCAAAGGAAGCCCGGGAAGAGAGAGCAGAGCTGAGGGAGCAGACACTGGACAAACTGCAGTGGACTTCTCTCCTTTATGGCCCTGGGCTAAGTATTGCCTTTAAACACACATATTGTTTATTTCTGTGAAAAAAAGTAGGCTTGTAAGGTTTACATTATAGTCTCCTACTTGCCTACAAACAATTGGTGTTTAATTATTACAAGTACAACTTTTATTATATAGATTAGTTGTTCTTGTTATAAAATCTGTTTTCCTGCATACATATCTCTCTCTATTCTCTCTGTTTACACAGCTAGATTAACCCTTTAATCTGTGTGATTGGTGTGCCTTCCTTTATAAGAATGACGGATAAGGGAAAGGGCCCTATTGCAAAATATTTCACTTGTTCAAAATGTCAAGTTAAATTACCGTGTGGGCAGGGGGACCCTAAATTGGCGCTCTGTTCTGCCTGTGATGCAGGGGCTTCCACTGTGCAGACTCATCAGTCCACAGCCCCACTGACGGAGGAGCCGGCCTGGGTGGCCTCCCTGACACAGTCGGTTTCCTCCTTAGCTCAGATGGTATTACAATCTAACCAATTGCTATCTAATATGGCTACTTCGGTGGCTACTAATAATAGTACTCAGCTGGGCCTCCCTGTTACCACAGGGTCCATTGGCACGTCTTTACCAGGACCTTCCTCTTCCTTTTCTGACCAAACCCCTATCCCCACAGAAGCGGCATGGTCTACAGCTTTCCTTAAAGGTTTAAATAAGCTTAACTTGTTGCTTGAGTCCCCAAACATCCCGTCCGCTAAAAGAAAGAGACCTAGATCGGATAACCCTATCATGGTACTTTCAGATTCTGAGGAATCTTATGAGGATGAGGGGGCAGTTTATTCAGATTCTGACCAAGTTCAGTCTTCGGAACAGGAGGATAGTTCTAAAAGCCAATTTGTTAATGATTTGGTTTTTGCAGTTAGACAGGCGTTGGACCTCCCAGAACCAGAGGATCCTACGCCTAGAGACAGAATTCTTTTTAAAAAGGCCAAAAGAAAGACTTGCCGTTTTCCCCCGTCTAGGGAACTCGTAGACATTGCAGAAGGAGCATGGAAACTACCTGAGAAGAGGTTCTCAGTTCCCAAAAGATTCTCCTCCATGTACCCCTTACAGGAGGAGGAAGTAAATGGTTGGGAAAGTATCCCAAAAGTAGATGTTCCCATAGCCCGTTTGGCTAAACACACCTTACTTCCAGCTCCTGGTTCAGCGTCCCTTCCGGATGCCAGTGACCGGAAGGTTGAATCCCAACTGAAATCTATTTTTGAGGCTGCAGGTTCGTCCTTTAGACCCACATTCGCTTCAGCTTGGGTTGCTAGAGCCATGGAAGTATGGGCAGACCAGCTGGCAGAGGCCTTACAGGGTTCTGAATTACTTCCCTTGGCCTTACATTTAAAAGAGGCATCGGGGTACATTTATGAGGCGGCACAAAATTCAGCAGCTGTCTCCTCCTCTATACAGGCTGCATCCATTTCAGCTAGAAGAACTCTATGGCTGAAATCCTGGGAAGGAGATGCGGAATCAAAAAAGTCTGTTGAAATCATTCCTTTTTCAGCAGCAGGTTTGTTCGGTCCGGAATTAGATACCTTGATATCCCAGGCAACTGGGGGCAAGAGTACTTCCTTGCCGGTTTTCCCAGGTAGAAGCAGGAAACCCAGGTTCAGCTCCTTCCGTCAGCCCTTTCGAGGATCCTCCTTGTCCAGGGGACAGTCTTTAAGGGGTAAACAGCCCAATGCCCGAGGCTCCTCCTCTAGAGGAAGATCCTCTTTTTCGGCCAGGCGCCAGGCCTCCAAGACTCAGGAGAAGCCTGCGTCCTGACGACCACTCGTTTCCCCGGGGGGAAACCCCAGTGGGAGGTCGTCTGTCTCTTTTTCTTCAACAGTGGACAGAGTCCTCCCAGGACTCCTGGATTCGGGGCATCATATCAAGGGGATACAGGATAGACCTGCTGGGTCCCAGACCCCATCGGTTCTTCATAACCCCCCTACCCTGAGATCCATTCAGAAGACAGGCAATACAGGATTGTGTCGCCTCTCTTCTCTCAGAAAGTTATCTGCAGGGTTCCAGAATTCCAAAAGGAACAGGGTTTTTATTCAAACCTGTTCCTTGTGAAGAAGCCGGACGGCTCCTTCCGACCCATTTTAAACTTAAAGAGCCTCAATGTGCACCTAAGAGTCGACAGTTTTCGGATGGAATCTCTGAGGTCGGTCATAAACGGTTTGGAGAAAGATCAATTTATGGCTTCCATAGACATAAAAGATGCATACCTCCACATTCCCATTTGGAAGGGCCATCAGTCCCTCCTCAGATTCACTGTAGGACCCTCCCATTATCAGTTTCGGGCCCTCCCCTTCGGCCTCTCCACAGCGCTGAGGGTTTTCACAAAAGTCATGTCGGTTATGGCAGCTCGTCTTCACCTTCTGGGCATCCAGGTCGTGCCTTATCTGGACGACCTGCTCTTCAAATCCTCCTCAGAGAGTTGTTTGGGTTATCACTTATCCGTTGCCTTGGTGGTTCTCAGGAGCCACGGATGGCTCATCAACTTGAAGAAATCACAGATGGTTCCGTGTCAGCGCATGGTTTTCTTGGGCCTCATCATGGACACCAGCCAGCAAAAGGTGTTCCTGCCTGTCGAAAAGGCCACCTCAATTCAGAGTATAACTTCCCAGGTCTTGTCCTCTCCCAGTCCCTCAATCCACTTGTGCATGCGGTTGCTGGGAAAGATGGTGGCCTCCTTCGAGACCATTCCCTTTGCTCGAGCCCACTCTCGCTGTTTTCAGTGGGATCTGTTAACAAAGTGGTCAGGATCCCATCTACGCCTGGATCTACAGAAGATCTCTCTATCCCCGAGGTCCAGAGAATCTCTCCAGTGGTGGCTGATTCAGGATCACTTGACAGTGGGCAGATCCTTCTCTCTGGGGGCGTGGGTCATAGCAACGACAGACGCCAGCCTGAAAGGTTGGGGGGCGGTAATCCTTCACCTCCGGCTTCAGGGCCTTTGGTCGGTTCAGGAATCATCCTTATCCATAAATGTGTTGGAACTGAAGGCTATATTCTTGGCCCTCAAAGGAGGACAATCCCTCCTCCAGGGCCACCCTGTCAGAATTCAGTCCGACAATGCCACGGCTGTGGCATATGTCAACAGACAGGGAGGAACCAAGAGTGCAGCGGCAATGAAAATTGCAGCCCAGATTTTGTCTTGGGCAGAACTTCATGTTCCGGCAATATTGGCTGTATTCATCCCAGGAATACACAATTGGGAAGCCGACTATCTCAGTCGCAACCAGATGATGCCGGGGGAGTGGTCTCTCCATCCGGAAGTCTTTCAGTCCCTAGTTCAGAGGTGGGGTCTTCCGGACATAGACCTCATGGCCTCCAGACACAACAGGAAGGTTTTCACGTTTTGCGCAAGGTCAAGAAACCCCTTAGCCGTGGCAGTGGACGTCATGACCATGCCATGGGAGTTCAGGATGGGATACTTATTTCCTCCCATCTCCATGCTTCCTCGCGTTCTCAGACGGGTCAGGCAGGGGGGTCTGCCAGTAATTCTGGTAGCTCCCTCATGGCCGCGCCGAGTCTGGTACGCAGACATAATCTCCATGGCAGAAGGACCCGGGGTTCGTCTACCATCTTGAGACGACCTTCTCCTTCAGGGTCCATTCCGACACCAGAATTTACCTCAGCTCAGTTTAACGGCATGGCTGTTGAAGCCAGCCTCTGGAGGGCTAGAGGTTTCTCCCCCAACGTGGTGAACACCCTGATGCGAGCTAGGAAGCCAGTTTCAGCTCGCATCTATCACAGGATTTGGAGAGCTTACATTAGATGGTGCGAAGGTAGGACTTGCCACTCATCCTCCTTTCGCCTCACTCGCTTGTTAGCTTTCCTTCAGGATGGCCTGGAGGCAGGTCTCAGGTTAGGTTCCCTAAAAGTCCAGGTATCGGCACTTTCGGTATTTTTCCATATGAAATTAGCCGATTTACCAGATATCAGGACTTTTCTCCAGGGAGTACTGCATATTCAGCCTCCCTATGTTCCGCCGACAGCACCATGGGATCTCAACCTGGTACTTGAAATGCTTAAAGGGCCTCCCTTTGAGCCCTTGCGTGTGACAGAATTAAAGTGGTTGACCTGGAAGGTCCTCTTTCTTTTAGCTATCGCTTCTGCTTGAAGAGTTTCGGAATTAGGAGCCTTGTCCTGTCGGGAACCATATTTGGTTTTCCACGAGGACAGAGCGGTCCTAAGAACCCTTCCTTCCTTCGTTCCGAAGTAAGTTTCGGCTTTTCACCTTAACCAAGAAATTGTAGTTCCGGCTTTTTCATCCTCTTCCCAATCTGATCACCAGACTATGGAAAAGTTAGATGTGGTTAGGGCTTTGCGCATCTATGTAAAAAGAACTTCTCAAATTAGACGTACAGATTCTTTGTTTGTTCTCTATGATGCTAATAAGAGAGGCTGGCCAGCCTCAAAACAGTCCATCGCTAGATGGATTACGGCAACCATTAGACATGCTTACATAAAGGCTAACCGTCCTGTGCCAGAGAGACTTTCGGCCCATTCCACCAGATCGGTAGGGGCGTCGTGGGCAGCGAGAAATGGGGCTTCTGCGGACCAGCTTTGCAGAGCGGCCACCTGGTCCTCTGTCCACACGTTTACAAAGTTTTACCAATTTAATGTTTTTGCATCTACGGATGCAGATTTCGCTCGTAATGCTTTGCGAGCGGGATTTTCAGAGTAGTCCCACCCTTAGGGGGCTGCTTTAGAACGTCCCCATGGTAAGCAGTGTCCCCCAGACTGGATGAAAGAGAAAAGAGGATTTATGTACTTACGTTAAATCCGTTTCTCTAATTCCGTCTGGGGGACACTGCGATCCCTCCCTTCTTCTGTTCTTCTGTGTGCTCTTGTTCGACTGGCCTTACTCCTAGGGCTTTTTAATAAACTGAAGAGTCCAGGGGGATTGTAGAGGGGAGGGGTCTGTCGGCAGTACTAAAACTTAACTAGTTAGGTGCCAACTCCCCAAGCTCCCTCCACAACCCATGGTAAGCAGTGTCCCCCAGACGGAATCAGAGAAACGGATTTAACGTAAGTACATAAATCCTCTTTTCAAATTATAGAAGTAGTTGACCAACCCAAGGAAGCACCATTATAAAGCCATTTAAGAAGGCATGAGTCTACCAATGAATTGAATTGTGCTAGAGGGTTGGAGCACCATTCTCCAACAAGAAATTTACTCTGATGCCTGGTAGATGTGTTGAATCCCTATCTCAGGATTTGTTCCAGAATATCCTATAAATTCTTGCTTGGGTCCAGATCTGGTGACTGTTAAGGCCATGACATATGGATAACCTCAGTATCATGTTTATCAATCCTTTGGGTAACCACATGTGCTCTGTGGATGGGTTCATGGTCATCTTGGAAGACACCCCTACCATCAGGAAAGAAAAGCTTAAATATAGGGTCACTTGGAAACATTAAGTAACAATTATAGTTGACCTTGCATTCTAAGGGAATGACTGTGCCTGGAAAATGTGCCCACAACACTTGGTAACCATCGGAAATTTTCACTGTCGGGAACAAGAACTTGTAGAGTTATTTAGGCGGGTGCCACACATCTACTCATATATTTGTTAAGAACATGGAGAAGGGTGATATATCTCCCATATAACCTTCATCCACTGCTCTGTAGTCTATTGCCCAATTTCTTTACACCACTGAACTTGTGCATTGTCAGGTGTGAAGAGCATTTTATGCATTTCAACCCAACTAAGATATCCTGTTCTGTAGAGTTCTTGTCTGTCTGTTTTTGTTGACACTAACTGATTACACGACAAGTTGAAACTTGCAGTCAGTTGATTTGCAGATGCTCACCTGTTTTGCTTTGTGCTTCATTTCAGGCACAGATATGACAATCCTGGGGCTTCTGTTACTTTTTGCTTTTGCTGATAATATATTTCCCTCAGATTTACATACTGACATCACATTGTTTGTTAAACGTTTGCAAGTTGAGCAATCTTAGTGACTAAAGCTCCTGACAAATGTGTCCTAAAGATCACTCCTCTTTTATAGTCAGAGGGCTAGATTTACTAAGCTGCGGGTTTGAAAAAGTGGGGATGTTGCCTATAGCAACCAATCAGATTCTACCTGTCATTTTGTAGAAGGTACTAAATAAATGAAAGCTAGAATCTGATTGGTTGCTATAGGCAACATCCCCACTTTTTCAAACCCGCAGCTTAGTAAATCTAGCCCAGAGTCTCCCCCTGCAGCCATGCTAGTGATTTACATGCATATAAAGATATAGGCCTCAGAATCAGGACTTTTCCATCTATTATAAGATTTCATGAATGAAAATCCACCTAATTTAAAGTATGAGTTGTCTCGGTGCTTGGATTATTACCTGGAGCACCATTTTGGTAACACTACACAAATTTAGGAGCAGCACGGTGGCGTAGTGGTTAGCACTTCTACCTTACAGCACTGGGGTCATGAGTTCAATTCCCGACCATGGCCTTATCTATGTGGAGTTTGTATGTTCTCTCAGTGTTTGCATGGGTTTCCTCCGGGTGCTCCGGTTTCCTCCCACAATACAAAAAAACATACTAGTAGGTTAATTGGCCGCTAACAAATTGACCCTAGTCTGTCTGTGTGTGTGTTAGGGAATTTAGACTGTAATTCCCAATGGGGCAGGGACTGATGGGAGTGAGTTCTCTGTATGAATTTTAGGGAGATGATGGATGGGTACTATTGCAGACTGACATAGTCAGGAGAGCCGTTAAATAAGGATTCAGTAATCACCATCTTGGAAGGGCTGTGATAGTTGTACTCAGAATCACCAGTTGCTTCACTTTGAACTGCAGCGCCAGCCTGGGCAACAGTAACTATCGCCCAGATTTGCCAAGAATTGATAACTAGACACTTTAGGTAAAACATTTTACAAACCCAGATCTTCATAATGGAAATGCTAACTCTGCCTATTTTTAAAGCAATGTGTACAAAGGAAAATGTGGCTGAAAAGGTCAGCTGTACTATATATTGCTTTTAACGAGAGAGCTTAATTGATCTTAAGTGACTAGAAAAGTGGAATCGAATTTTACAAAAATGTGGCAGCATACAGTAAACAACATCTAAATGATGATAAAGTGGCGCTGTTTGGATATTTAAGCATACCACGAAAGTATCATATTTTTGCCTCTCTCTTTCAAAATAGTCCTTCTCTTGGGTCTAATTAATACATTTATATCCATAATCCTCCGCCCCCCATTTGCTCCACCAAAGTGTTAGTCTGGATCTTAAATGTAGACAAAACAAAAAAAAAAAAACCAGTTGTCAGTGCTTATCCTTAACGCTGCATATCTGTGTGTATCTAGCAAAATGAAAACATGAGGTATTAGTTCATATTTTGATCAAAACATTTAAGCCTGCATCCCAGCATCAAGGGCAACCCAGTGTAGATTAGCATCCAACTTGTATACTTATATATATTTATTGTGTAAGTGTCCTGCTTTGATCATTTCTGAAAGTCAGCTGAGGTGTGCATGTGTCTGTATAAACAAGAAACAGTGCATCTCTTAGGGACAACGCTTAATTTGGCCAAAGATGTCACTACCATAGTAGCAGAGAGTTTATCTGCTAAGGGGTCTGCGTAAAGGGAGAAGGGGGTGCCTCCCCTGCCAGAGCCCAATGTGTATTTGCATACATCCAAATGTTAGCTTCCTGGGTATTGGGACAAGGGGCGTGAAGCATAATTGAATTGGCCTGTACACCCCAGGCAGTTGCGCATGGTGAGTCTTCCAACTTCCAGGGAATCTGTACAACAGTGCCAACTATCAGGACTGCAGGACAGGCAATTTGGACCTGAGCCATCTAAAGCAGGACAGTTGGGCAATATGTATATGTGTGTTTGTCCATTTGGGCAATGCACTGGGGACCTTACAAAATATTGCTAGATCCACAAATGTCTAGCTCCTAATGCTTCTGAAGAAAATCAAGCAGCAAGTGTAGGGGGGGCGCGGCGATGTGGTTGGCGGGGTCATCACACAAATTGTATTGAAACATGTCATCAAGCCCCCACGCTGCCCACTTTGGCTAGGTGGGTGCTTGATAACCCGACCTGGGAGGGTGGGCTTCTCTCCTGGAAGTCTATGTATAGACTTCTGTATATAATGTTTATAAATGTGGAGTTCTGATGTCATTTCTTATAAACAATGCGTTCAGATGTCATCACTTAAAGGTTCATTAGGACAACCTTTGTATTACAAGGTATAATGCACCTCCACTATAAATTATTATGGATATTGGAAGGTCTGTGGCCTGGTGCTGTTTTATGGTCACAACACTTGTCAGTGACTTTGAATATCCTTATAATTTACAGTATATTACCATTTTCTTTGAGGGAGATCATCATTGCAGCTCATAGTATGTAAATATTGATACTGTACTGCTGTAGTCATTGAAAACACAATTACATGGCTCCCAACCTAATCTGTGAAGCAAGTCATAGAAAATCTGTTATTTCCTGAGACGGTCTTATTTCTCATAGACTAGTTCTGTATGTGATCTTCAAACACATTGTCCTATTCTGTGTTTCACCTTCAGCAAACAAACAAGAACAAGTGGGAGTTGAAAAGGAAAACAAACACTTGTGTCCCTATAGAATTGACTTCACATGCTTGTACTGCTGATAGCTGCTGTGGTACAGGGAGGGAGGAACTGTTCTGTGCTTCTGTATTCTATTCTGTATCATCTATTTAACCCCTTACTGAAGCAAGTTGTTTTATGTTTTAATCCGTAGCTTCCCATCTGAAGAACTGGGGTCAGGCGTAGACCTCAAAATCGAATCCAAATGTATTCCCTGACAACCACCATAATCTCTGCTTATGACATCAATATTATTTTTAAATATTATTCAGCCCATGAGCAGATATATACACCAATCAGCCACAACATTAAAACCACCTGCCTAATATTGGGTGTGTGTACCTCGTGCGGCCAATACAGCTCTGACCCACTGAGGCATGGACTCTACAAGACCTCTGAAGGTGTCCTGTGGGGTCTGACACTAAGACGTTAGCAGCAGACCCTTTCAGTCCTGTAAGTTGCTGGCTTTGTTTTTCAGCACATGCTCGATTAGACAGAGATCTGGGGAATTTGGGGGCCAAGTCAACACGTTAAACTCTTTGTCCTGTTCCTCAAACCATTCCTGAAGACTTTTTGCAGTGTGGCAGGGCGCACTGAAAGATCCCACTGTCATCAGGGAATACCGTTGCCATGAGGGGATGTACTTGCTCTGCACCAATGTTTAGGGAGGTGGTACGCGTCAAAGTAGCATCCACATGAATGCCAGGACCCAAGGTTTCCTAGCAGAACATTGCCCAGAGCATCACACTGCCCCCATCGCCCTGCCTTCTTCCCATAGTGCATGCTGGTGGGATTTCTTCCCCAGGTAAACAGCTCACATGCACTCAGCCATTCACATGATGTAAAGAAAACATGATTCATCAGACCAGGCCACCTTCTTCCATTGCTCCACGGTCCAGTTCTGGTGCTTATGTGGCCATTGTAAGTGCTTTCGGCAATGGACAGTGGTCAGCATGGGCACTCTGACCAGTCTGCGGTTACGCAGACCTTTACGCAGCAAGCTGTGAAACACTGTGTGTTCTGACACCTTTCTATCATAAGCAGCTTTTTTTCAGCAATTTGTACTATAGTAGCTGTTCTATGGGATTGGATGAGATGGGCTAGTCTTCGCTCTCCATGTGCATCAGTGAGCTTTGGGCGCCCATGACCCTGTTGCCGGTTCAACAGTTATCCTTCCTTGTACCACTTTTGGTACTCACTAACCACTGCACACTAGGACCACCCCACAAGACCTGTCGTTTTGGAGATGCTCAGACCCAGTCGTCCAGCCATCACAATTTGGCCTTTGTCAAAGTGGTTCAAATCCTTACACTTGCCCATTTTTGCTGCTTCCAACACATCAACTTCAAGAACTGACTGTTCACTTGCTGCCTAATATATCCCACCCCTTGACAGGGGCCATTGTAAGGAGATAATGAATGTACTTTACTTCACTTGTCAGTGGTTTTAATGTTGCTGCTGATTGGTATGTGAAGCCCTATTCATGTACAATAAATACCTGGACAGCACTGGTTTAATTATTCATTCTGCTACCTTAGGGTCGTGTCCCTCAAGCAATATTTTTCTGTAAATTGTATATCGGTGACCAAGCATTTGTCCTCTACTGAAGCCAGCACATTGCAGAAAGAGGTTTTGTAAATATATTATTCTTTACTAATTGATTAATTTAATTAAAAATATGTCTACTCTGTCAGTGGTATCCCTGTGGACGTTTGCACAATAAGCTAGAAATGACGGATTCAGAGTTTTTGCATCTAGAAAATTATTTGTTTCAGTTTTCAAAATGGCAGTCTCCACTGTGTGTAAAGTACACATTCCCTTTAGCTCTTCTCACATACACTTTTCACATTTCCTTTTGGTGCATTCTGAACTCTAATAAAGCACTTACGTGGAACGAGTCTTTATAACTCTATATAAGACTTGCACATCCTCATCTGTATAAAGAGGTTGTCTGCACCAATTAAGTTTTTAAATTCAGGATTGTTGGGAAGAATTAAAATGAAAACCATTTGATTAATACTGGTTAAGGAAGGAATATCCCCCATATTTTAGTGAACAAATGGCCAAAGTAAAATTCAGCCACAAGTTGTCCACACATCCATTTATGGAAACAAATATTATTCATGAACTCCTTCTCATCACAATTGTCCTAAGAGAATATTTCTGTGACCAGAATACAATGATGTGTCACTGTGAAAACATATATTCCTGTGTTGTGTTTTCTCAATACTTTATTTTTGTTTTGTTTCCAGAACCAAAGAGTTTTGCCAAGGAATTTGCCACAGGATATCTTATTGGGGAAGTGTTATACAAATATCAACTACAAGATGACTTTGACCAGTTTTCACAAAGCAGGTCAGCATTATGTATTCTGATTTATCTTGACTTACTACCCATCTTTCACTATGTAGTACTGTTAAAAGATTACCATGACTACCATTGTATCTCCCATTCACCTTCTGTTCACCTCTCCTTGATTTTTTGTAAAAAAAAACCCAAAACCTATTAATCTTCACTCTTTCATCACCTCCACGACTGACATTTTCTACACCCTTGTTTCAAATACTCTTCTATTCCTGTACAGATTCTCCTTCACCTTCTCCTCACCCTCATCATTACTCATCCATTCTCTCTACCACTGTTCCTTACTAATCCTCTCCTTCACTAAGACTCTACGCCTGAACTTCTTTCTTCTTCCTCTCAGATTCTTCTTTACCCTCATCACCATTCATTCATTCTCTCTACCACTGAGACTTACCTATGTTCCTCCTCTACCATTCTCCTTCACCCTCAGCTCTACATTCATCCTCTCCATCACTGATATTATCCTAATCTTTCTTCTCAACACCTCTCTCTTTTCTCTCAATTGTTGTATCATATCCTCCCCCCTCAGCTCCACACACATTCTTTCCATCACTGAGACTTACTTAATGTTTGTTCTCGGCTCCTCTCCTCCTCACACATTCTCCTTCACCCTCTCCTCACTCTCAACTTCCCTCACTCATTCTCACCACTGCTGAGACTCCTCACCAATCCTCTCAACTCCTCTCCTCTGGTATAGCATATAAATATTGAAAGGAGTAAACAGAAATATGGGAAAGAAGGCTGTGAGAGTTGGAGATCCCCTGGATCATCTCTGGTCCATAAAGGACAAACACGTATCTGGTCTCTTTAGATCTCATGGATCTTTTTCTCTAGTATTATGATTGCTTATTAATAAGGTGCCACAAAATTCTGCAGCATCGTACAGTGGGGAAATAGAGCATAGGACAAAGTTATAGAGGACCAACAGGCAAAATACAAAGCAAGCAAAGGCAAAATACAAGACATTCAGTAGCATACAAGCAAGAATTCCAATAAAGTATAATTCTGTACATATGATGTAATTGGTAAGGGAATTAACAAACAGTTGTCATACAGAACATGTAGGGGGTATGATACAAAGATGCAAAGGGTGGACAATGTGGGAATGACCAAGAAAACATGAGAGGACCCTGCTACAGTCTATTGCTTACACTTCCTTACAATCTGATGCAATCTACTAGGGACACTTTATTAACCTTCACTCACCCTTATGTGTCAACTTCCATCTGCTTTGACCACGTACTGCGTCCCTATCTGTCTAACCCATCCACGAATATTGCTTGAATGTCATCTCTTACTATATTTATATTCATGTATAGGATGTCCAACTCCAAACTTAATAACTTTACTCGAGTGGAGCCGACCCTACAACTCTTGGGTATCCCATTTGACCAGAATCTGGCCCAGAATATTATGTGTGAGCAGCACGGAGCGGCGACTAGACTGCTGTATCAGTTATACATCGCACTGCAGAAGAAGAAGAAATCGGGACTGACTGGAGTAGCTCTGGAGACATTACGAGCAGCCGCCCCTGCAAAGCTGCAAAGCATCGGAACCGAAATCTATAGAGACGTGAGTAGCCAAAGTGTTTTCTTATGGAATATTGGGATTATTTGCTTTTTCCTTCCTTACTATTATGGCATTTTCTCCAATTTCATCTGGCAGTAAATATTTACTTTCTAACTCTGCTGTGATACCATGGATCTCCATAGGTTGGTTGGAGTTTGGGTTGTATTATTCAAGAGGGGTCTGATTCATGAGTGTTATTATCTGCGTTTTTTTGCTTATCTTAAGCAAATCCACTTTGTGCATGCCCAGAAAAGGGAGATAAGAAGCAAAATCCACTGCGTAAATAAATCATTTTTTAAGTTAAGATGAAAATCCATCTTGACTTCACTCTTATCTCCCTGTTTCTTCTTAAAATAAGCATCTTAACTTTTGCACAAGATAAGATCACTAATGAATCAGGCCCGAGATGAGGAAATATTCAAGGGATGTTGCACAATAAGACTTGGGATTCATATCTTAGACCAGGCATTACTTGCAGTAGTGATTCCTCAAGCTCATGGCCTGGTTATCCAATAGGCTAACTAGACTGCAGCCTAGGGCGCAAGGCTTTTAGGAGGGTCCAAGATATTTGGAGGTGCAAAATTGTGACAGATGTATAAACTCAAATTCAATTCAACTAAAGAATTTTAAATTAAGGACAAGTTAGTTTTTACCCTTAGCTTGACGTGTGGAATGCCAGGGGGCGCAACGAGCATATTAGCCAAGGGCGACCAGGACCCTTAATCAGGCCCTGCACAAGCTTTATAAGCCAGCAAGTAAAATGTAGACATATCATACAGTGATTGTCTGGTACATGTAAGGAATTTGAGTAAAAGTGATGCTTTTGTAATAGAACTGTAAATTTGTAATTTTGTCCTTGTAATAGGACTTATTTTATTATTACGACATAACTATTTGAAATAATTAGTAGTGTTTTACTTTTACTGCAGCGACAAAGCAATAGCTACAAAAGAATATGGCAACCTACATAAACAAATACAATTGAAAATATAAAGTATTAGCTTGTATTTATGTAGTGATTATTATTAACGTTTATTTGTAAAGCACCAGCATATTCTGCAGAACTTTACAATAACAAACACAGTTATAAAACAAGGGTACCAGCAGACCAAAAAGTAAGAGGGCCCTGCTGGCAAGCTTACAATCTATAGGACTATAGGATAGGATAAGTATCAAAGTTTATTAGTTCAGCCACTGCCATGGCATGAGTGGTTAGTGATGTAGTAATCATGTAGAGGATAAGGTAGTGGTGCAGGAATATGATAGGTCCCCAGCAGTGGTGAGGTTTTAGGAAACACTTTAATGTTTAAAGGTTACAGGAAAGGGATGAATTCCACAGAGTGGCCCTCAGTCATTAAAGAGAGCAAGGCAAAAAATGGAGTAAATGTGATCCTGGACAAACCATATTACAATGCAAGGGGTGCAAATTAGTTTATTATTTTGCACATAAGGAAAATACTGGCTGTTTTGTCATGTAGCACACAAATGCTAGATAGCTTTATTTTTACACTGAAATTTAAAGTTGATCTAGGACATGCCCTATCCCCAACTATAAATCTGTCCCCACATTTTAAATTTACCTCCCCCTCCAATGCAACATGGTTTTGCCCAGGTGTAGAGTTACTCCTTTTTTATGCTTTACTTTCCTTAATGACTCAGGCCCACTGGGTGCAGCCCATAAAACCATGAATTGGAGCAGGTAATGAGTGTGGGCTAGAGGAGTAGAGTCACTTAGTAGGTGTAACACTTCAATGCAGAAATCACAGCTGAGGAGCCAGGAATATGGTGAAACACACAATGAAGACATCCCAGGGAACGGGTGAGCCAGGAGCACAGCAGGGAACATCACCAGGGCCGCCGAGAGGGGGGGGGAGCGGGTACTGATTACCCGGGCCCGGGCATGCCAGGGGGCCCGGCCCGGGGCCTCACTGTTCAGGTTTTTTTTTTGCTTTTTTTGTTTTTTTAATCTTACTTTTTTTCCTTTTTTTTTTTTTGCGTGTGGGGGCGGTGGCGGTATAGGGGGGGGTGGTGTGCCGCGGTTCGGGGCTCCGCCCCTTCGTTGGTGGGGGGGGGGAGCAGCGTTGTAAAAAAGTAAAAAAATAAAATAAAAAGATACTTACAAAATAGCGGCGCCGGCGGCCCCTCCTCCTTCCTCTCTGCTTTGTTTACACTGACTGCCGGGCGTGACGTCATCAAGTCACCCCCGGCAGTCAGTGAGGAGCAGGGCAGACAGGACCAAGACAGAAGACAGAAGACAGAAGACAGAAGACAGAAGACAGAAGACAGAAGACAGAAGACAGAAGAAAGAAGACAGAAGACAGAAGACAAAAGAGAAGAGAAGAAAACAGCTAATACTAATGTAAGTAAAAAAAAAAAAAAAAAAAAAGGCACAGTGTGAGGAACAACGGTGGGGGGAGAGAGAGGCACAATATTCAGAAAAAGAGGGGTACAGAGAGGCACAGTATTGAGAAAAAGAGGGGTACAGAGAGGCACAGTATTGAGAAAAAGAGGGGTACAGAGAGGCACAGTATTGAGAAAAAGAGGGGTACAGAGAGGCACAGCATTGAGAAAAAGAGGGGTACAGAGAGGCACAGCATTGATAAAAAGAGGGGTACAGAGAGGCACAGTATTGAGAAAAAGAGGGGTACAGAGAGGCACAGTATTGAGAAAAAGAGGGGTACAGAGAGGCACAGTATTGAGAAAAAGAGGGGTACAGAGAGGCACAGTATTGAGAAAAAGAGGGGTACAGAGAGGCACAGTATTGAGAAAAAGAGGGGTACAGAGAGGCACAGTATTGAGAAAAAGAGGGGTACAGAGAGGCACAGCATTGAGAAAAAGAGGGGTACAGAGAGGCACAGCATTGATAAAAAGAGGGGTACAGAGAGGCACAGTATTGAGAAAAAGAGGGGTACAGAGAGGCACAGTATTGAGAAAAAGAGGGGTACAGAGAGGCACAGTATTGAGAAAAAGAGGGGTACAGAGAGGCACACCATGAGGAAAAAGGGGGAGAGAGAGGCACAGTATGAAGGAAAAAAGGGGGGCAGCAGAAAGGCACAGAGTGATGGAGAGGGGGAACAAGATGGCACAGTGATGGAGAGCGGGGGGGGGGGGGGGCAGGATGGCACAGTGATGAAGTGGGGAGGCAGGATGGAACAGTGATGGAGTGGGGGGGGGTAGGAGGGCACAGTGATGGAGAACGGGGGCAGCATGGCACAGTGATGAAAGAGTTTAAGATGGGGTGGTTTGGGGGCTATTGAATGTGGGGGACAATGAGGTCTCTTTATTAAATGTGCCTATGAATTATTTAATGTCAGTGATGGTTGCGGTAAATAGGTATATTTCTGAAATGTAAATACTATTAATTTATTGCTGGGGCTGTTTGTAGGGAGGGAAATAGTATTCTCATTTAATAAATAAACCTATTATTTTAATATTGGGGCTGGAGGAAGGCCTAATTGTTAATCGTGGGTGCTATTGATTTAACGCTGGTGCTGGCTGTAATTTTCTAAAAGTACCCATTTTTTTTCCAACATTCCAGGTTCCTGCCAAGCCGCAGATAAGGAAACCTGCAGCCACAGTTGGTGAAAGTGAGAAGAACAGGTAGGAGAGAGCAGGAGCGTGTGAGAAATGTTGTGATTCTAGTGGGACAATCCCAATTTTTGGTGACACAGCAATGCAAGTTTTTTTTCTGTAAGAGGGTTTCCTGGGCACGCCAAGTGATTCATAGCCATGCCCCCAATTGTACGACCACACCCACATGTGTGTATGGTCGTACAATTGTGGTTGTGGGCGTACAAATTTTTAGTGGCGCAAAAAAATTTTGGGGTGTTTTTTTTTTTTTTTTAGCCGCACCAAAATATGTTGGTGCCGAAAATGTAGTGGCAGCACAAAATTTTTTTCATTCTCAGCTTTAAGGGGGGCCCCATGAAGTTGTTGTACCGGGGCCCTGAATTCCTCTTGGCAGCCCTGAACATCACACCAACAACAATGACCAGCAACAGGAGAGGATGAGAGGCAGATATAAGTCGGAAACACCCAGGTGCAAGAGATATTTAGTGAGACAGGAAAAGGCACAATAGCAGCACCTCTGGTGAACAGAGGTATTGGCAGATAACATAATAGAACAAGTCCATGGTCCTGGAGGCAGGAGCTATCAATAATAAGCAGCATGTGGTGCAGAGGGCTGCACGCAGATCCTGACAGTGGGCAAACAAAGAAAATCCAAATCCGGACAGGAAAAAGAAGTTACAACACTGTACTGTGCTATGTATTTGTTACGTAGAAAATGCAAAACGTTTGTAAAATAAGTTAAGGAATGATGTCATAGATTCTGTGGAGGATCTTAGTTCAGTTAATTTTGTAGAGCCGCATCAGACTGCCCCTGCACTACAATGTTAGTGTAGCCGTCACCTATACACAGGCAGCCATTGTGTGAGCCGAACAATTATTCAGTCTATCAATTTACTAAAAACTAATAACATCTAATGACACCAGTTCCTAGGTAACTGATAGGCTGCATTCTCAGGAAATTTAGTTCAGCCTATGCAATCACAGCCTTTATAATTGGTTGGTGACACTTTAACAGGGTAGATCGACTGCTGTAGCTCACTGATGACTGCAGACGTGCGCCATAGATGCGTCATGCTTCCATGCTTTTATGGGAAGCGCATTGCTCTCCACATCAGCAGGCCGGCACTGAAGGAACATTTATGCTTTGTATATATCTTGATGGGAGAAGCTGGTCGGACAACGACGTCCATTTCTAAACTCTCGATGCACTCATGAGCCCTGCATTGCACTTATTACATGCAGAAGGAGATTTCAGATTGCAGGATGAGGTATGAGCATCAATGGGGGAAGAATTTGTGTAGGGTGGCATCACTAGTTTAATGGGGTGCCATATAGACTTCATTTCCTTCAAACAAATGTCCTGCTTTTTATGGGTACTCTGAAGAGCGGAGTCATCAAATACTTTCACTGGGGTCAGCCAGGTGCATTTTGTATAAGGAAAATACATTTCTGTTTGCACAGATACCAATGTAATAAACACTGTAATATGTGATACATGAAATAAAGATCCTCGCATTCTCTTCGATCATATAAATTAGAATCAACTATCCCATATTTAACAATAAAAGGAAAAGTTGAGCTTTATGAAGGAATGGTTCTAGTGATAGTAGGAAGGACTTTAAGTCATATTTTAACATTTTCCACAATGTGTAATTTTATTTCAACTCAAAACCCTGCAAATGGTCCCACACACTTCCAAAGAGGAAGAGTGTCTGCGCCTATGTATCTGGATGGCGAGCAAATAGGGGTATTTGCACAAAATGTAATGCGCTGTGTTCCCAAATCTGGCAGTTATTAAATGACCCATGTTGTATTACCAGTGTATTACCAGTGGCAGCTCCATTATTGTTCTCATTTGAAACCTGTTGAACCAAATTGTTTAAAATACACATTTTTTTCTTTGAATTTTTCTAGAGGTTAAAAGCAATGGTCCCACGCCAGAACTATATCAATTTGCAGCAGGTGACAGAACAGTTTGATATGAAAGCCAAAGAGATGGATGAAAAGCTTGCCCAAATCCACAATGACGAACTAAAGAAAATCCAAATGATACAAGAGGAATTAAGACTACAGGATATTGAAAAGGTACATGTAGTGAACAGAGAGGAATTACAGTTATAAGGATTAACCAATAACATAATTGTGGGGAATAAGGCCTAATCATAACTGTATTGTAAATATATATTATATATTAAAAGATATCAGCAACACTTTCAGGGAAAGCTGAGCAGCTTCAAAGGCCCCTGGGGTGAACTGCATCCTGACATAGGAGAGTTTTCTGACGCATAACGAGACTTTGGATAGACGGGAGGGAGCCATTCACAGCTTGTGGTCTTACACAAGGAGACCGCGTGATGACTTGCTGTATCTTATGTAGACAAAAGCAACACATGAAGGCTCTCTATGCAGTTATATAGAAATATGAACTTCCAAGAAAAAGCCTTCATATTTTATATTTTGGGAAATCCGTGTGGCACTCCATACTGAGGGGCATAAACCACACCAGGGTTGTGAATTACAGGTACTAGCGGTACCAGGGAACATAAATGTGCGGGACAATATGACCAATTTATTGACGGGGGAGTTATGTTTCTGGGATATATCTGAGAAAAGTTAAGACAGGTCAAAACTTAGGAATAGATTTCAACAAACCCTAGGTAACACCCAAGGGAGATTTCAGCCCCCACATTAGCATCCACACTGCCCCTGTGAATCCCGTCCCATTTGATTTTGCTTAAAAACTTGTGTTGTGAAGGGACAAACTGTCAATCTTTTGGGAAATCAATCATCATTGATAAGCTGTCCATCTTCAAGCCAATTTCCCTTTGGCGCAGAATATACCATTTATCTGTAAGTTATACGCTAAATTATTTTTTTTTATTTTAAACTGTTTTGCTTGTGGATGTATGTCAATTGTTTATTGTCTTTATAACCTGTAAGCATTGTACTTTTTGTATATTAAATCAAAAATTAATAAGTAATGTCCTTATTGCTCTAAACAAATTCACTGCCTGTTTCGAAGAGATAGATTGCTTGACCATGCTAAACCTTTAAATACTGAGGGGTGAATTGTGAATACATCTGTATACCAAGCCGAGTGTGTGCCTACAAGTACATTTGTGTCATAGAGTCTTGAGGGGTTAAATGTTAACCCTTTGATTGCTGGTGTGTGCCTTGCTAAACTGTGTGTAGCAAGGAGTGCTCATTGTGTGCCAGTGTGAGGCCGTATATTGGGGTACTATTGCCCTTATTCAATAGCTTGTGGCAAAACCAAAGTGGGTGTGGTTGTGTGAGCGCTGTTCGGGGGCGATTCAGCAAATCTGTAACCTGTGCGATAGGTGAGAGGAAGATTGAGTGCTGGAATTGTATGTAACCCCATACAGTAAACACTTCTAAGTCATGAGTGCACAGAGTGTGGGTTGTGACTGGTAAAGGCAGTTAGGAGAGATTTCCTGATGAAATAGAGGAGATATATTGTTTGACTGTGTGAATATATGATAAGATATTAAATCAGGGAATAGCTAGAGGGGGCTATTAGTGACAGTACACTATATTAGAGGGATGGTGGACATGGGTACAGGATTTTTTCCAGGCTGCACCCACTTTGTGGAATTTCCTCCCACGCACAGTAAGACTTTCCTCTAGTCTTCAAACCTTCAAGCGTTCACTGTAAACCCACCTCTTCAGACAAGGTTATGATATTCCTCAACCACCATCTTAATTTCCCTAGATTACCCTATCACCACCCTCTACACTGCTAACGCAAGACAACAACCCTCTGACCAGCATTGCCACACACACAGCCCACTCAATACTTTTACCTTTGCATTCTAGCTGGTCCATTGTGCAATATGATGTAGCACATGTCCTTGTGTTTCAAACTCCCATTGTCCTATAGATTGTAAGCTTGCGAGCAGGGTTCTCTTACCTCTCTGTCTGTATGTATTACCCAGTATTGTCTTATTAATGTTTGTTCCCAATTGTAAAGCGCTACGAAATTTGCTGGCGCTATATAAATAAATGATGGTGATGATGATAGTTAAGGTGAACCATATATAGTATTCAGAAGTGTAATCTGTTGTATGCTGAAATACAGCCTAAGCTCCACCTCTGTTGTATGGTAAATTACAGCATAAACTCTACAGGAATTGTATGATGGAGTATAGTAAAGTCTCTACTCCACTTGTACGCTGAACAACTGTATAAGCTGTACAGATATTGTATGCTGTAAATTCAGGATAAACTCTACCACTGTTGTAGGTTAAAGTACAAGTATAAGCTCTACAAGAGCCTCTGTATATAATGAATTACAGTATAAGCTCTACAGGTATTGCATGTATAAGTGCTGCATGGTGTATGCTGAAGTACTGTAAACGCTCTACAGATGTTGTAAAGTAAGATACACTATATGGACAAAAGTATTTGGCCACTCCTGTTAATTATTGAATTGAGGTGTTTCAATCAGACCCGTTGCCAGAGTTGTATAAAATCAAGCACCTAGCCATGCAGACCCTGTGTGCAAACATTTGTGATACAAAATGGGTCGTTCTGAAGATCTCAGTGACTTCAGGTGTGGTACTGTGATAGGACGCCACCTTTGCAATAAGATAGTTCGTGAAATTTAATCTCTGCTGGATATTTCACGATCAATTGTAAGTGATATTGTTAGAAAGTGGAGGTGTTTAGGAACAACAGCAACTCAGCCACAAAGCGGAAGACGATGTAAAATCACAGAGCGGGGTCAACGACTGCTAAGGCGCATGGTGTGTAAAAGTCACCAGTGCTCTGCTGATTCCATAGCTGAAGAGTTCTGAACTTCCACTGGCATTAATGTAAGCACATAAACTGTGCAGCAGAAGCTTAATGGAATCGGTTTTAATGGCCGAGCAGCTGCATGCAAGCCTCACATCACCAAGACCAATGACATGCATCAGATGGAGTGGTGTAAAGCTCACTGACACTGGACTGAGGAGCAGAGGAAACGTGTTCTGTCGAGTGACGGATCACGCTTCTGTTTGTCAGTCAGGTGGGCGAGTCTGGGTTTGGCAGATGCCGGGAGAACTTTACCTGCCTGACTGCAATATGCCAACTGTGAAGTTTGGTGGAGGAGGGATAATAGTATGGGGCTGTTTTTCAGGGTTTGGGCTAGGCCCCTTATCTCCAGTGAAGGGAAATCTTAATGCTTCAGCATACTATTTTGGACAATGCTACGCTTCCAACTTTGTAGCAACATTGGGGGGGGGGGAGCCCTGTTCTATTCTAACCTGACTGTAGTCCTTGCATTGTGCACTGGGGTGCAAAGACATGGTTTGATGAATTTGGTGTGGAAGAACTTGACTGAGCCGCACAGAGCCCTGACCTCAGCCCCATCGAACAACTTTGGGATTACCTGGAATAGAGATTGTGAGCCAGGCCTTCTCCTCCAACATCATTGCCAGACCTCATAAATGTTCTACAGAATGAATGGGCACAAATTACCACAAAAACACTCCAACATCTTATGAAAAGCCTTCCAAGAAAAGTGGAAGCTGTTATTGTTGCAAAAGGAGGACCATCTGCATATTAAAGTATATGTATTTGAATACACTGTCATTATAGTTACTTGTTAATACTGTTAGTGTAATAGCCAAGCATCCAAATACGTTTGTCCATATAGTGTATATATGTATATTGTGTCACCTGTACATCAAGACATCAAGCTAGGGCTGTGGGAGTAGTGTACAGTATTTATTATTATTATTATTATTATTATTATTATTATTATTATTATCACAGATTTGTAAGGCGCCACAGTGCTCCGCAGCGCCGTACAGTAGGCAAGACAAGAACATACATAAAACAGTACATGCGTAAAACAAGAACAGACAAAGCAGACAAAATGAATGGAGACATGAAAACAAAGGGTATGGAGGACCCTGCTCATTAGAGAGCTTACATTATAAGGGGAAGAGAGCACAGCTGAAACAAGAGGAGCGAGTGTGGCTCAGAGTGGAGATTGGGATAGTTGTGAGGGTTCATTAGTGTGAATAGTGTTATCGAGGATAAGGTCACCTCTAAAAATGAGATGGATTTTCAAAGAGCATCTAAAGATTTGAAGGCTGTGGGAAAGTCTGATTGGGCGTGGTAGGGAATTCCATAAGTGGGGAGCAGCACTGGAGAAGTATTGTAGGCGGGAATGAGAGGTGGTTATCAGAGACAAGACAAGGCGCAGGTTAGAGCTAGATCTAAGAGGGCGGGACGGAGACTATTTTGATATGAGATTTAAGATGTATGCAGCGGTGTTGTGTTGAGGGCTTTGTAGGTAAGGTTGAGTAATTTGAATTTGATTCTGGAGGACACAGGGAGCCAGTGTAGCAGATGTGCAGTGGTGAGAGAAGAACAGTCTTGCAGCAGCATTTAGGATGGATTGAAGTGTGGATAAATGGGTGTCGGGAATGCCAGATAGCAGGAGGTTGCAATTGTCAAGACAAGAGATGATGAGAAAATGGATAACAGTTTTGGTAGCATGTAGCGTAATTAAAGGGCGTATTCAAGAGTGTATTTAAGCGTGAGTTATTCATTTTGCAGTGAGACCGATGCTGAACAAGTTGGCTGGTGACTACCGAGTTGGTCTCTGTTAACTTAGCATCAGGGTAACAAGAAAGGGTGTGAAATTTTATGTTATAAGCTACTTTGCTTTTATTGCCAGGATGGCAAAGTACAAGCAAGAAGTTGTCGTGTGGGTATCCACGGAAGGGTGCTCATATCACTATATATATATATATATATATATATATATATATATATATTGATATATATAATGTACATACATATCTATAATATACATACATATCATGTGAATAGGTAACAGATGGGGTCGGTGACACTTTACGACACCTGGCTTGTTGTAAGTGAGACTAACCTGCCTGTAACATTTGTGTTTGTGGGCTGGACATTAGGTTGGACACACTTGGAGGAGGGCTATATGGAAACGCACATATACCACAATTAGGAGTGGTATTTTTGCACCTGCTGTAGGGTTGATTTTGATGACTTGCTGTAAGCCAGGTACATATGCTGTTGAGCTATATACTGACATACAGTGTGTAGTGAAATACAGTATAGGTTATATTAGCTGGTGTATACCAACATATAGTATGAGCTCTGTCATCTGATTTATTCTGAGGTATAGTGTGATCTCTATCTGCTGTTGTATGGAGAAGTATAGTGTGATCTATAGGGCAGCATGGTGACTTAGTGGTTAGCACTTCTGCCTCATAGCACTGGGGTCATGAGTTCAATTCATGGCCTTATCTGTGTGGAGTTTGTATGTTCTCCCTGTGTTTGCGTGGGTTTCCTCCGGCTGCTCCGGTTTCCTCCCACAATCCAAAAACATACTAGTAGGTTAATTGGCTGCTATCAAATTGCCTTTAGTCTCTCTATCTGTCTGTGTGTGTTAGGGAGTTTAGACTGTAAGCTCCAATGGGGCAGGAACTGATGTGAGTGAGTTCTCTGTACAGCGCTACGGAATCAGTGGCACTATATAAATAAATGGTGATGATGATCTCTATCTGCTGCTGTATAGAGAAGTATAGTGTGATCTCTATCTGCTTCTATAAAGAGAAGTATAATGTGATCTCTATCTGCTACTGTATAGAGAAGTATATTGTAATCTCCATCATCTGTTGTATACTAAAGTTTAGTGAAGATCATTTAAAATGCATAAAACATCGGCTGTGCAATCCAAAAGCAGCTTTGTAATGAACACGTCCCTTCATTTGGACTACAAAGCCAGAGGCTGGCATTGCAAAGAGGCAGACATTTGCGTAGACCAGTGTTGGCTAACATGTGACTAAAATATAGCAGCTTATTGCTGGGACTTGTAGTTTCACAACACCTGGAGTGTCACAAGTTAGCCAACATTGGAGTAGACTGAGGGGAGAGTTTGGGTGACGTGAGGGTGTTCCTAGATCAGTGTAGTACAGAGTAACTGCACCAATGCGCCGGCCCTTGCAGAGCAGTGATTATTGAAATCCGCCTCAGGCAGACATAATTGCAATACATAATTGTATGAATAACCCCCCCCCCCAATTGACTATCTCCAAAATCATAATAACTCCTTGAATTGATTTTCTTCAGCTCAAGGCTGAATCCCAGCACACTTGACCATCATCATGAATTGAGTATCCGCTGACCTCCTTTAAATGGCATCCCATATGATTTATTGAACACCCGACTCCCTCACATTTATTGTGCCCCAGAGTAGGGCTCCTAGGTCTGGTGCAAAATGTGGCCTCACAAGATGAGACTTGGATCATGTCTCATTTGTGAGACTAAGAGCTTCACATTGCAGTATGTGAAGGTACCGTGTCCTCCCACAACGAGGCCTGAGTCCCAGGGCAATGTGAAACGAATAGAGACAAAAGTAGGCTGCCGAATTCCACTTTCGAGCTATTTATATTAATTAGTCATTCTGGTACACAGTACATTCAGACGCTCCAGGCTCATTACTCTTTCATACCATAGCTTATACTGGCACTTAGTATAGTGTGGTATCGATCCGCCATTGTATACTGAAATATAGTGTATTCTCTATCACATGTTCTATGATAAAGTATAGTGCAATCTCTATTAGCTGCTGTTTACTGAAGTACAGTATGAGCTCCACCATCTTGCCACTCTGTGTCTCCTGTCAGTCTCCCCCTCACCTTTAGATTTGAGCAGGGCCCTCTTTCCTCGTGTCCTCCTCCTCCTGTTACCTTTGCCTTTATCCCTCCGCCTCTTCACTCCATTACATCACTTGACTCCTGCCCCATCTTTTCTCTTCTCCAGTGCCTCCTCCTCTTCATCTCTGCCCTGATTCTGTAAGTGGTGCTCACTCTACAGGGCACAGGCGCAATCCCTTACTCACTTCCTTGCTCCCTCCTTCCCTTCCCTATCTATCTGTACACTGGAATTCACTTTTACCTCTTTGCCCTATGCACCTTTCTCTGCTAAGTTGGTAATTGTTTACACTTACCCTGTACTGTTATCCTGTGCTCTATGTACGGTGCTGTGGACCCTTTAAATAAAAGATGATAATAATTATAATACCAGCTGTTGTAAATATGAGCTTTGCCATCTGTTGTATGGTGTCATAGAGTATGAGGTCCACCGGCTGTTGTATCCTGCCATACAATATAAGCTCTACCAGCTATTGAGTATGAGCTCTACCAGCTGTTGTATGGTGTCATAGAGTATGAGGTCCACCAGCTGTTGTATCGTGTCATAGAGTATGAGGTCCACCAGCTGTTGTATCGTGTCATAGAGTATGAGGTCCACCAGCTGTTGTATGGTGTCATAGAGTATGAGGTCCACCAGCTGTTGTATCCTGCCATACAATATAAGCTCTACCAGCTATTGAGTATGAGCTCTACCAGCTGTTGTATGGTGTCTTAGGGCTAGATTTACTAAGCTGCGGGTTTGAAAAAGTGGGGATGTTGCCTATAGCAACCAATCAGATTCTAGCTTTCATTTTGTAGAAGGTACTAAATAAAAGAAAGCTAGAATCTGATTGGTTGCTATAGGCAACATCCCCACTTTTTCAAACCCGCAGCTTAGTAAATCTAGCCCTTAGAGTATTAGCTCAACCAACTGTTGTATGATGTCATAGAGTATGGTCTCTACCAGCTGTTGTATGGTGTCAGAGAGTATGAGGTCCACCAGCTGTTGTATCCTGCCATACAATATAAGCTCTACCAGGTATTGAGTATTAGCTCTATCAGCTGTTTTATGCTGTCTTAGAGTATTAGCTCTACCAGCTGTTGTATGATGTCATAGAGTATTAGCTCTACCAACTGTTGTATGATGTCATAGAGTATATTCTCTACCAGCAGTTGTATAGTGTCATAGACTATGAGCTCTACCAGCTGTTGTATATTGTCATAGAGAATGAGTTCTACCAGCGGTTGTATACTGTCCTAGAGTATGGTCTTTACTAGCTGTTTTATGGTGTCATAGAGTATGAGCTCTACCAGCTGTTGTATGATGTCATACAGGATTGCTTCTACCAGCTGTTTTATGGTGTCATAGAGTATGGTCTTTACTAGCTGTTTTATGGTGTCATAGAGTATGAGCTCTACCAGCTGTTGTATGGGATCATACAGTATGAGCTCTAAGAGCTGTTGTATGGTGTCATACAGGATTGCCGCTACCAGCTGTTGTATGGTGTCATACAGTATGAGCTTTTCCAGCTAATTTATGGTGTCATTGAGTATGAGGTCTCTACCAGCTGTTTTCTGAAAGTATCTCTACTAGTGATATAGGACCCTGCTTTATTAAACAAGAAGAACCATACAAAATATATATGTATCAATGTTAAATAATCATAGAGTATAATGTTAATAACTTTTATTTCATCAGCTTCGTCGAGCAAGAAGGAGGCAAAATGAAATAATGGCCAGAATTCAAGCAGCAATCGTGCAGATTCCTAAACCACCACCAAACCGCACCTTAAAGGCCATTGAGGCACAAAAGATTCTTAGAAAGAAGAAAGAAGCAGAAGTTAGTAAAATATCATGTTCTTAATAACTATGCAAATAACCTATTGTATTATGTATGTTATCATTATATATATTATAACACCAAGACCACAGAGCGGGATATATGAAATGTGGTCTCACAGCTTTTTGGCAACTAAAAGTGGTAAACCTGTCAAATAGTATATCGTCCATTGATTTTTGTCTCCTTCTGTGAAAATACCGGGTTTTCTGGCCCAATGCTACCCACTTCCTCTGCTGGCCACCCCACAGGTTCCTTCCTAGGCCAGGGAAGCCTACCCAGTACCTTCTAAGGTTCTTATTAGTCACTCAGGCAAAAGCAGTTAGAAAAATACAACAGTACATTTATTGTAATAAAAACAACACTAGAATATTATGTACACACAGTAAATAAATGCCAGGCAGGTTTACCACATCATCTGTCCCTTACCCCACTAGCTTAAGGAGCTACAGTCACCTGGATGTCCTGACTTAAAGACCCATGGAGTTCTTCTCTTAGCTGCAGCTGTAGTCCATTGGTAGAGAACGAAAACTCAAAACTAGCTACACTGCACCTTCCAACAATCAAATCCCAGAATATCACCTCCCCCCTGGATTGGCTCCTTATATCTAGGGTCAAATGTCCACAGTGCTTTTTCCTCCCTGGGCAAACCCCTGGGCCTCTCCTTGTTAAACATTGGTGAGTCCGGGCACCGCCGTGACTCACTCACTACCTGGCCCGGTGTCCCGGCCTTCGTCATGACGACCGGGACGTCACTTCCGGTTTGCCAAGGCAACGGCCGGGACGCTCTTTTGCTGAAACGCCGTATCCCGGCATCCAGGGCAGCCGGGTGCGTGCGCAAATAGTTAATTATCATCAGCCCCCTGTGGCTGATGATTCCTGCTGTGCCCCAATGATGTGATTGGTTGTTACCTGTATAATAGGCAGGGAGGGCCAGCCTCCTGCTGTTGCGTTCCTGCTGTTTTCTGTATCACTGTTGCTGACCCTTGGACTGGATTTTGACGTTGCTGATTTGCCTGTGACCCTGACCCCTTGCTCGGATACTGACGCTGTTATTTGCCTGTGACCCTGATCTTTTGCTTGAATACTGACACCGCTGATTTGCCTGTGACCCTGAAACCTTTGCCTGGATACTTGACTCTGTTATTTCATCAGTTACCAGATCCTTTGCCTGGATTCAGACACAGATCTCCTGTGTGCTCAGTCCATCAAGCCTAGACCTTGTAGTGCTGCGGTAAGTCCCAATACTGCATACCACCTTCCGCCAGGAGTTCCTCCTCTTTGTAATCACCTGCGCTACGATCTCAGGTTATCAGCTCCTACTACTAGAGTACAAGACCTGGGGGCATCCGAGTACCTGTGAGCGCCTCTAGCTCTACGGGAAAGGCGGCTGCTAAAGGCGAAGACCTCTGAAGCGGTTCTAGGAGTTGATACCTGGGCGTGAGCCATACCACAAACTTGTTTCCTCACACCTTCATTTACACCAGTGAATTTTTGTGCATACTACTGCCATCACCTCAGACCAGGCATTAGATAGGGTATCCACCCTAATTTAATAATAACCTAACACCTCTTTCTGCTTCTATATGATACATTTACCTGTTCCAGGCTTTGTGGCTGCGTTGTATAAAATATTTCTGTTGTATTGTGTTATACTGCCCATACTATGATATCGCAGCCAAAACCAGGCAATTGTCCTAATATTGCAGCATTTGTGACTGTGACATTCAATAGCATTAAAAAACAATCTGATTTAAATCATGAGATTATTATTGTGCTTGTTGGTAAATACTGTTTGAAGTTGACACTAGATGACCACTATCAACATGTGTGCATGATCACCTACCAACCACACAAAACCATATTACAGGGCTTAAATGACAATTCTGCCTAAAGTTTTTTTTTAGCTAACACCTTCCTTCTATCAAACTACGAGAAGATACAGAACTTCAGCGGGTCCCATGCCATGGACCTTAGCAGTTCTAACACCTTTTTGTTCCCTCATTGACAACCCAGGAACAGGTTAAACTCCATCTGCGCTCTGTCAGTTCCTTACACAGTTGCTGATTGAACAGATTATGACTTGAACCTTTCTGATCTCGTGATTGTCAACAAGTTCAGAGGAAGTGTTGGAAACTCTGTGAAGTTGCCAGGAAGCACCACAATTCTGCTGGATTTTGGGAAACTGGCATGTTAGTCAGCAAAATACATTTTCATTTGAGCCATTTAAGTAATATGTTCCCGTATTATCATTAAATATACAACGGAGAACATTGTAACCACTTTGTGATAAAGATTTTCCGGTTCGTTTGTTTTTTCCAGGAGGTCTACAATGAATTAACAAAATTTGAAAAGTCAGTGAGAAAGGATGGCCTGACTAACAGCATCACACCAAATGGGAGGTATGTTCCTGCATGTTTTATTTTTTTCCCTGTGTTATGTAGTTCACTGACTTTAAAAAAACATGTGTTACTATAATGTGAATAGGGCTTAACTGTATAGTTGTATTACTCTGTGAAAAGCCAGTAGCTTGTTCATTGCAATAGCAATCTTTAGTCCCTCAAACACCAACAAGTCATAATATAAGGGCCTGATTCATTAAGGAAAGCAAAGCATAAAAAGGGAACTTTGTACCTGGGCAAAACAATGTTGCATTGGAGGAGGATTTAAATTTAAGATGTGATGGTAGATTTATAGTTGGGGTATGGCTTGTCCTAGATCAACTTTAAATTTCAGTGTAAAATAAAGCTATCAAGTATTTGTGTACTACATGAACAAACAGCTAGTATTTAACTTATGTGCAAAATAGTAAACTAATTTGCCCCCCTTGCATTGTAATATAGTTTGTCCAGGAGAAAACTTTATACTTTTTTTCCTTACTTTCCTTAATGAATCATTTCCATAATATTGCTGTACATGGTGTTGGCACTCTCCAAAGCTCGTTATTTGCAGCTTCAGGGCACTATTCTTATTTCCTTTCTGTAATGATTATGTATTATTGTTATTTTCCCTTAATATTCAGGGATGCCAATGTGTATTGTATGTAACCTTGTAATGTAATCTCAATGTTTGCTTTGCTAAATGACATGAGTTTGAACCTATGCAAGTGTCAATAATCTGTTGAAATTAGCCAGACCAGGGAGAGATAGGCATCTCTGAGAAGTTTGATGCTCCAAAGTTGTAAACCATTTAGCTAAGCAGAACGAGCAGAGGTGAGAACTCAAGGACCTGTGAACATTCCCGATCTCAGGACATCCCTAGCTCACTTCGAAAGCCCCATGACATTTGGGAGATCAGTCTGTCCTTATTGACAGCTAAACTCCAAAGGTGGGGGGAGAGCTATGTGGAAAAAGGTTTAAAATCTTCTGCCTTAGACAATAATGTGTGCATTTTCATGAGGGGATCTATCAAGACTGAAAT
The DNA here is from genome assembly GCF_038048845.1 of Mixophyes fleayi. NCBI lineage: Eukaryota > Metazoa > Chordata > Amphibia > Anura > Limnodynastidae > Mixophyes > Mixophyes fleayi. Next base: position 433,125,107 of record NC_134402.1, on the reverse strand, counting down.
GTCTAATTTTTCTCATTTGTGTTGCCTCACACACACCAAGTCTTAACTAGTAAGTAGTGACTCTGGTTTTATTTCCTATTTTATTTTCTGAAACTTACTTGTGCAACTTAATGTATGTCTTGTTCTAAAAAAAATTGTAATTAAGCCTTGGAAACATTTTTTGGATTAAAATATATTTAATCTAGTGTGTTCTCCGTGATTCTTGGTGAATTTACGAAGCCCAGGGAGACTCATGCTAAAAGTGTATGTGGTTTAAGTGTGAAATATTAACAAGTGGCTTTGGTGAACATAAGGACACCATAATAAATCCTTTGTGGTGGCAGAGAAGGTGTTTTCATTGCTAAATGACTAAGGTGACGCCAGTCACGGCCAGCTGTTCAGATTGCTGTAACTGAGACAGGCTGGGCGTTCTTGACACCTTCATATTTGTCTTATGAATAGAGGTGAATGTAAAATAAGATGTTGCTACAGGACTTGACTTAGCTTCTATAAGGGTGTTACTTAGCAACAGTAGAAAGCCACTGAGGGCTATTTAAGTCAATGAGAGTTATTTTGTAACAATGCATAAGTTGCAAATGTGCTCTAAAACCATAGCAAACAATCATACACTTGTTCTCTTCGTCTAACCAGCATTAAACAGATAAAAGTGAATTGCTGACTGGTTACTATATGAATAATCTTCATTGTATTGGTTTTTGCCATATAATGCACACAAAGTCCTATGGGTAAATGTATCAAGCTGCGAGTTTCTGGCGAGTTTGGAGATGTTGCCTATAGCAACCAATCAGATTCTAGTTATCATTTTGTAGAATGTACTAAACAAATGACAGCTAGAATCTTATTGGTTGCTATAGGCAACATCTCCACTTTTCAAACTCGCAGCTTGATACATTTACCCCCTAATGTTATTTTTATTCATGTATAATAATTATCTCAATACATGGAAATGTGGCAGAGCAGAAGGGAGTGGTCTCTGACGTAATCAGGTTTAGGTATGACGTCACTGGGGATGTGGCAATTTCTGGACAACACACCAATCCTTCAGTTTGTTTATAACCTATATAGAGAAGAAACGTGTTGGGGTTAGAGCACCTTTTATCAGATGAGCCCATAGGAATGGTAGGAGAAGAGTACAACGTTGGATGCAAAAATAATAGAAGAAAAGGAAAAGCACATATATAATGCAGCATCTTCATCAATCTGGTTAAGTGCAATAGGGTTTCTCATTAGACAGATAGAAAACACTTTGTAGATCTAGGAATATGAATTAAATGCAACAAACAACATGCTTAAATTAGCATATTTAAGATCTGCAACTACGCGCTCCCTCTTGTCAGACTTGTGTCTGTATAGATATAATTGGAATATTCTGTATATCTTTTCAGAGTCCTATAAATTAATTGGTTATTTTGGTGTTTGTTCCACGTTTTTAAATGGACTCCACAATATATACACCTACATGAGGAGGGTAAAGGGGGAGAAAATGGATTTCTGTAGGCTGTGATTTCCAAGACTGAATGTGCGAGTTCTTTCACAAGCATGAAACACAACTCGATAGTGTGAAAACAAAACCAACAGTGGTGCCAGGATATTCAGTATATATATGTGTATATATATATGCATCTATAATATAAATGTCTAGTGGCGTGTGTTAGTCTGTCTGTGTGTGTGTGGAAAATATAAAACCAAGCTGCAGCGCCACCTGCTGGGCGGAGTTATACACTGACCTACTAAATTCTTAGTGTGTGGGGGGAAAAAATTCAGAAAGGGCTGGAATTTGGTATACTAAGATGTTCTTAATTTGTTAATTTAATTTGTTAATTGTTAAAAGTGTTTATAAAGATTTAAAAAAAATATATATATATTTCTTGAAGGAGAAGTGACAGTTGGGAGTGGTTGGTGGTTGCCAGGGGTGACAGTGGGGAGTGGTTGGTGGTTGCCGGGGGTGACAGTGGGGAGTGGTTGGTGGTTGAGGCCTGGGCTATGGCCCAAATGCATGACAAGAACCTTTTTAACACCTTAAGTAGCTTGATTTGACTAGAATGCATGAGTATCATGCACGTGTCAACTTGTGTATATATATATATATATATATATATATATATACATTTACACACCTTTTTAGCTAGCTTATCACACTGTAAAGTAGTTTGACTTCCTTTTTCTTCATATTGTAAAGAAATTGTGAATATCCACACTGGACAAAATAAACTAATGTTGGCCTCATTAATTTATCCATAAATAGTCATATAATGATGATCTATGATCATATTCTTGGATAAACAGGGGGTGCTCCCCAGAGTATGACAATATTTAGTGTCATTGGTACAGTATATATCGAGAAAGAAAAAACCCTCCGTTATGGGGGCACTCTATGGTGCCACACTGATCAATTAAAATATTAATTCTTTATACACAGCTAAAATCATCCAAATTAAAAAAGAAAATATTCTTTATACTAATAGCAAATTATTTTAAAACGATAGCTCAAGATAGTGAGAGCAAATATGAGAGAGTGAATTATAAAGATTGTCAAGTTAGCAATATATAGAAATGTGTTAATAGGTTTGATAATTAATCATGTCATATAAGCGTTTGTGGCATTCTATCAATATGATCCGCATTAGCGTTTTTACGGTCTCAGTATATTTTCAGCATTTAACGTTAACATCATTTTGATTTATATTTGCCTGCTGCCTCCTATAAAATTTCTGTGGTCATTATAACTCATTGTAATGTTTAGCGTTTCCTTTATGGTTAACGTTTCAAAGGAGTGATTCTGTGTTTTTCCTTTTGCTTCAGATTATGGGCTTGATTCATTAAGGCACACAGAACTACCGTACATAAATCGGGCATGCGCACGTGTAAAGATACATCTGTTATTGAATATGAATCTAGGGGCGCTCTGCTCTAACAGACAATACACTGCAGGATACATCCAATACATACGTGGAATATAAAGTCCCAAAAGACAGCACAGAGGAAATAATAACTATTAATGTCACCATAATTTTTTTCCCATTAAATACATTTATTAGAATCTTATCACTGTCTACGGTACATGTAATATATTTTTATAGTTGTTCCTGATTGCAGACACTTGTTCTAGCATGCATGCTAAGCAATCATCACTACTAATCAGCACGTACACCTGTCCTGCAGCTGGTGCAAGTGATACAACAGGAAAACGTACTGTCGAGATGCCCAAAGCTTGAATCAGCGTGCGCTCAAACTTGGCACGCCCGTACTGTACATTGATTACCCATTCCCCTCCCCGTTCTGTCCATGAAATCGTGGCCTGTCGTAAGGGTCCTTTGCGCTCGAAGGTGAATTGGACGTTGATGCGTTCACTGGCGTATGTTCCGGTTCCAGACACGCGCAGAGCGATTTTACGCAAAATATGGCATGTATCGACAGTCACGCTCCTTAATGAATCTGGCCCTATGCTTTTCAATAACTTACAACGGAACTCTTTTTCAGGAGCCCAACATTACAGCGGCTCAGGTCAACGGGTAGCCTCAAGTCACCTCTCTTAAAAATGGATTCTACCGATGATTATGTAAGAAAAATTCAGAAGAGGTTAGAAGAGGATACAGTAGCGCGTGAGCAACGGGAAAAGAGGCGGCGCAGAATTCTGATGGATCAACTGGTCGCTCATGAGACACAAGAGGTAATGGCATAATACATTCTTCTTTTATTACACAGCCCTATATATGAGAAGATTGTTAGCTTGTCAGCAGAGCCCTCTTACCTCTCTGTCTGTAATACCCAGTATTGTTTTATTATTGTGTTTGTTCCCAATTGCTACGGAATTTTCTGGCGCTATATAAATAAATGTTGAAGTTACACATTTTATAGGAGATAGTGTATCCTGTGCTGTAGATTCGAAGCATAGTAGTAGTCTTTAGACAGGTCATGTAACTTACTGTAATGTAAATTGAAAATGACATAGTTGCATAATTAGGAAACATGATCGGGGGAGCGTACACACTCTCTTGCAATATCTGACCAAACTGTAGTGAATCGTGTCATCTACACGTTAAATGCATAGGTGTGTACCCAGCTTTAGACCATGGGCCTGATTCATTAAGGCAAGCAAAGCAAAAAAAGGAGTAAATTTGTACCTTAGCAAAACCATATTGCATTGGAGGAGGAGGTAAATTTAAAATGTGGTGACAGATTTATAGTTGGTGATCAACTTTATATTTCAGTGTATAAATAAAGCTGTCAAGTATTTGTGAGCTACATGAAACAGCAGCTAGTATTTTCCTTACCTGCAAATAATAAACTAATTTGCACCCCTTGCATTGTAACATCGTTTGTCCAAGAGCAAATGTACTCTTTTATTTTGCTTTGCTTTCCTTAATGAATGACACCCCATGTGTGTACATGCTCTACCATAGACCTGGATGACTTTTACTATTGTGTTGTCTGTTAACAAATGTTGCACCAAAAAAGTAGTTAAAGTGTTAATATATATATATACCGTATTTTTCGCTCCATAAGACGCACCTGACCATAAGACGCACCTAGTTTTTAGAGTGGAAGTCCTTTGTCATAAATAGACAACAAGCGGTTTTTTCATATAGAAATGGTAAGCTCTCCTGGTTTTCACAGACAATCAGCGGCCAAGTGGATTTGTAATTAGCGTGCAGGCTAGCTGCAGCAATAGAGCAGTAGATTGTTTCCCTGGCGCTCTATAAATAGTGATATGTCACTCTTCAATTATACTCTTTTATATTGTATTTATTTTAAAATGCATAAACATGTAATTTCTCTGGCCAGAGTAAAATTGAACATCAATGTATATAAAAACTATAATAGGCATTTGTTGTGAAAAAAATGTTCCTTAGCAGCATGTTGTTCTCCGCATCATGAAAATTATTTAAAGTCACTAATGGTGTAGTAGTTATCGGTGGTATGTTTCTGACTGTAGTCTGTACCCAAAAAAACACTCGTTTGTAAACTTACAGTTTGGGGGATAATAAGCCAAAATCCAGGTGGTCCTTGTAAAGTCCGTTTTTGAGTCCACAGCGACAGCTCTGGATGCACAGGAACTCCGTTGGCGCGTGTTCTATCTTCCTTGGTCCGGCGGGGAACCTATGCCTAGATTTTTTGTTCCGCTTTGATGCTGAATGATATTTTTTCCTAGCCGGGCAAATCCAGCAAGTCCTTCAACTCTCCAGATAGTAGCAACCTGGTGAGTCGTTCAAAATGTAAGTATCCAAAGCGTTTACCCTCATAAACTGAGGCTTCCTCAGGGCTGCAGCAATAGTAACGAATGGTCTCTATCAAGGTATCGCACCACTCTTCCCGGCCGGTAAAAACTACAAAATGTTTTAGACGGCTAAGACACGCAGCACTGATACAATGATCTGATCTGGCTGCAGGCATTCTTTTTTGCAGTATTCGCTCCATAAGACGCACACACTTTTTCCCCCACTTTTTTTGGGGGGAAAAGTGCGTCTTATGGAGCGAAAAATACGGTATATATATATATATATATATATATATACACACACAAACACTTACCGAATATAATAAGGAGTATGTTTTGTGGAATTAAATTTTGTGAAAGTATGTAAGGAAAGAATCACACACACAAAAAGGATTTTTTACTCAACTATGATACAGGGAAGCTCTGTCTATCCCCCCCCCCCCCCCATAAAAAAAAACGCAGTAGACTGAAGCATGAATAAATACCACAAATTAAAAAAAACAGGTAATGGTTCTTAAGTGTATATTTGGCACATACCTCTAGCAGTGAAGTAGTTAATGCAGTGTCCTCTTCACTCTCTACATCCCAATTCAGTCAAGTGTCTGGGCATACCTGGCAACCTTTTGGAACTCCTTTCCGGGAGATCCCAGGCAGGGGGGCGGGGTTGGAGGGCAGGAGGGCCGGGGTGCGGTGGATCACATCAAAATGTCATTTTTGTTGCGGGGCCATGGCCAAAGTGACACGATTCACTGCGAATTGCGTAATTTTGACAGGAAGATCCCGTTTGTGGGATATTTGCCAGCTCTCCTGGGAGTCCGGGAGACCTTCCGAAATTTCGGGAGTCTCCCGGACATTCCGAGAGAGTTGGCAAGTATGTGTCTGGGGGATGAGAGTGAACAGGCTACAGTGTAGAGTTTCACCACCAGCTAATTTACAAAACTGGGAGACATCTTACATAGACCTGTAGCTCTGAGCTTCTCTGACACCTTGTTGAGCCGATACCCCAACAAATTGAGGGTGTTCTGAGAGCAGCTAGCTATAGGGAAGCTGTACCTTATCAATTGGCTACTCTATTTATAAGTGTTGTAATTTTATGAGCTGACCAGTAGGTGTCAGCAGTTAATAATTAAAGAGGTGTGACACAAAACTTAAAGTTTGTGAAAATATCAAGGCATGAGATTTTAATATTTGTGAAATCAGTTTACCATTGTCCATGAAACGTTTAGTTTATTCTAAATACATAATTAACAATAAAATGTTATCATATTAGTAATTCACAGGACGTCACAGGTGATATTTTTAATAAAAACAACAAAATGATGGTGCCCAGACCCCATTATCACAGTTAGCAGCATTATAAATTTTCATATAAGAAAAAGGAAACATCATCACTGACACGACTAACATCACACAGCACCAATGGATACAACCTGGAACTTCAGCCACATATTTCATTTGTATTATTAGTTTGGTCATCAATAAAACCAAACAAATACAATCAAATTTGGAGACATTGGTGGTTATTTAGTAGCAAAATACAAATGTGCATTGGCCCACACTGATCATTAGATACCTTTCATTGATTTTGTGTATGTTTTATGCTCTATTTCATACTTCGTTTCTGGGAGACGCAGACAGGAGATTGGAAAAGAAGAGGCAGGTGTGACTCAGTGACACTATTTGTGTCACCGAGTAGGTGGGGCAAGATGTATGATCATTGCCAGATTAACATATTGGTTTCTGGGCTATAGCCCACAGGCCTCGGGCGGCCGAGGGGCCCTAACAAAGATTATAACTTAATACCGGTGATCGGATCTAAAGATACTCAGGTTCGGTTTCCTGAAAACTGAACACAACCGAACTTAGCAGATCCGAGTACCGAGCTGAGCCGGCTTGGTACTTTGGCGTACCCTCGGAATTGAAAACAAGGCAAAACGTCATTGTTACGTCGTCGGATCTCGCGAGTTTTGCTTTCTATAAGTACCGCCCTCCACGGCGATCCTGCGCCATTTCACAGACGGACACAGAAGGAGTAGCACAGTTCTTGGCAGTCTCCAGTGCATTTGGGCAGCATCATGGGTAGAAAAGAAAGAGGAGGGGTAGCAATGTTCTTCAAAGTCTCCAGTGACATTCAGGAGAGCTCCATTGCTCCATTGCTAATTGTCATTGCTGAAATACAAATAATAGGTCTGGCAGGCTTGGTCTTCTAAATCTGCAGTCACATTGTACTGTGTTATATAGGTAAAACCCAAAGAGGAGAGCTTCATTTCTCCATTGCTAATTGTCATTGCTGAAATAGAAATAATAGGGTTGGCAGTGTTGTTCTTAATTTGCAGTCAAACTGTACTGTGTTATCAAAATGTATTCACAGCAGTACACAGAAGACCAGGAGCACCAAGCAGCTGCTGGCACCAGTCATGATAATAGTAATCTGTCTACGTCATCTGCTAAAGCCTATGTTAAAGTGCAAAGTGTTTTTAAGTCAGGGAAACAAAAATGTAAAAAAACACCTTTTACCTTGGCCAAGAAAAAAAGACCTGTAATCCAGGCAAAGTTATCTGCAGAACAAAATAAAATTGCAAACATGCCATTCTACACACGCAGTGGCAAGGAAAGAATGAGGCCTTCGCCTTTCTCTATTTGCTAGTTCTGCAACTGTCACTGAGGCATCTTCTTGTAAGATCAGTAATGACCAAGCAAGACCTTGTTATTCGGACTCCAAAAGTGGTGTCCAAATTTACGTGTAAAAGCCGAGCTGGAAGAAAACAGTAAGGCATTAGAGGAAAATGTATGTTCTGATACAGAAATGACACAAATCCCTGAGGAGAGTCTATCCACAAGTGCTGTGTGTAATCCTGACCTGTCTGATAGTGTACCCATAAAGAAGGCCCCTTTCAACATTTCTTCAGATGTGTGCATGAACAGACCAAGTGTAGCCAGTGATACACAAATTGAGGATCCTACTTTGGAATTGCAACAGGATGAGGGGGATATTTGTGTAGCTGACAAGGACGCTAATGAGGATGTTGATGAGGATGATGTTGTTTGTGTAAGTCCTGCACCAGTGGAAGCAGTTCTTACACGTGATAAGAAGAAGGCCATTGTCATGTCTGGGCATAAGACCAAAAAATCCACCTCTTATGTGTGGAATTATTTTTACCCAAATCCTGACATCAGTTGTCTAGCCATTTGTAGCGTTTGTAAAGCCACAGTCAGTAGAGGTCGGGACCTTAACCATCTAGGAACCTCATTCATGTCTCGCATTTGAAGCGAGTTCATGGTAATCTATTGAGAAAATCAGAAACTTATGCTAAAAAAATAACAACAAGCAGTCCATCATCAGCTAGGTCCCTTCTCTCACCTACATCCCAACGCCTGCAATCTACACCCACAACACCGTCCTCATCAATATCCTCAGTAGCAATCGGACTTAGTCTTGCATCCAAGTTGCTAAGGCTAAGTGACTCCTCCACTATCCTGGATACCTCAGAAGAATTCTTGAGCGTTCGTTCCACTGCTGCTGCTGCTGCTGGGGGTGAATCTTCATCCCAGAAGCACACTAAGAAGAAGACTACTAGTAGTTTACAACAATTGACTGTTAAACAATCCTTTGCAAGTGGAAGCAAGTATGACAGCTGTCATCCAGTCAAACAGCGGATTGCAGGCAAAATGGCGACTATGCTAGTATTAGATCTGCGTCCAATATCCACTATTAATGCAGCTGGTTTTAGACAATTACTTGCGGTCTTGTGTCCCTGTTACTAAATTCCATCACAACACCATTTTACTAGAAAAGCTATTCCTCACCTCTACCAGAAGGGTCATAAAAATTTGATTATTGGGCTACAAAATGCCATTCTACCCACTGTACACTTAACCACAGTTATGTGGACAAGCGGAACTGGGCAAACTAAAGGGGTAAGAGCTCGTCGCCATGTATTAGCTGTAGACTTACCACAGTTATCCAAGGTACGGGTGGAGCGATCAAATGCACCATAACTGGTTTCATGATCCAAGGACAATTCCATCTTGCACCACTTTTCTTTACTGACACTTCTGCGTGGCAATGTTTCCTAGATGTGCTAGGAGCTGACATGTGTTTGATCCAAAACCAACACCAAAACCAGAACACGGGGGTCAGTGACATCTCTAATTGGCTCCCATTCATTCAAGTTAGGTAGGAGCAGCTAACAGCAACTCTGATGCTGTTAGCTGCCTAGCTGTCAGTGCAACCGCTGTGCATAGCATGCTGCTTAGCGAAGAGGTCACGTGAGACTATGACACAAGACTTTCTCACTGACCAGCTCGCTGCGCACCTCGCTCTACCAGACAGCAGGGCAAGAAGAAAAAAGGAGTGCCACCTGGGGTCTAAAGTCTGCAGCAAAGAGTACTGTCACTCACCAGACTGTGAGTGCTTCTTCCCGTGTATTTAGGAACCGTGGCCGTCCACCATCCTGAGGGTCTGCGCATGCGCAGCCCTTTCAAACCTTCAGTACCTGTCCCTTTAGTTAATTGGCTGATCAGGCAACACTCCCTATTTAAAGCACCTGAGTTCCATACCTCGTTGCCTGATCTTGGAGTCTCATTCCCCATGAGCCTCTGAAGGTGTTCCTGTGTTTCCTCGTGTATTCAGCGCTGCTGATTCCTGTGGTTTCCAGACCACTTCAACTCTCCTGTGGTTTCCAGACCACTTCAACTCTCCTGTGTTTCATCGTGACTGTGTTAGCTGATTCCTATCCGCTGCCTCCGTGCACTACAGTCTTCAAACCACTTCCACTCTCCTGTGTTTCATCGTGACTGTGTTAGCTGATTCCTGTCCGCTGCCTCCGTGCACTCCAGTCTTCAGACCACTTCGGCTCTCCTGTGTTTCATCGTGACTGTTTAGCTGATTCCTATCCGCTGCCTCCGTGCACTACAGTCTTCAGCTCACTTCAACTCTCCTGTGTTTCATCGTGACTGTTTAGCTGATTCCTATCCGCTGCCTCCGTGCACTCCAGTCTTCAGCTCACCTCAACTCTCCTGTGTTTCCTCGAGACTGCACCAGCTGATTCCTATCCGCTGCTCTCCGTGCTCAACAGTTCCAGCTCAGCTCTACTCTCCCGTGTTTCATCGTGACTGCACCTGCTGATTTCTACCCGCTACCTCTGTGTACCTGCAGAGTCCTGCTGGCTGCTACTCCTCAGTTCTACTTGTGTCTGCAGCAGCTGATCCGCTCTCCGTGCTTCTCAGTGTTCCTGCCGGTGTCTACTTGCCAGCCTGCATTGGATCTACGCCTCGCTGCTTTCATCTCGTCTAGACCATCGCTACTCTTCAGGGTTCTCCAGGAGTCCAGTTCTACATACTACTGCTTCCTGAGTATTTGTTGCTATCCCTGCTGGTCTACCTACCTGTGCGCTGCACCTACTTGATTACCGCTTCACCCTCCAGGGACTTCGCTTCCTGCCGGCCTCCAACCATTCAGGTATCTCTGCACTCCTGTCTGACAGCCTGCTCCTGAACCACGGTATGCATACTTCTCATTGACTGTGCTGGTGTATTGCATATCTTGCTGGACTGAGTTGTTCTCCTCTGGAGCTTACTATCCGCTGAGACTATTGCCATTATTGACTGTGTTATCTTTTGCCCGGATAGTTTCTGTGACTTTGTATTATTGCAGTGCTGTTCAGTCATTACTATATTGTGCATGTCATTGTGGATCAAGTTCAAGGTGCCCGTGTATTCCCTGTATTGCAGTCTCTCCCCGTGCTCCTCCTCACTTATATATTCAGTGGTACAACTTGCTAGAGGCAGACCACTGATCCCTGTTTCCTGTGTCACCTGTTCCAGTGTCCTCTCACATAGCAGTGGTACAACTTGCTAACGCAGACCACTGACTCCCCGGATACCTTCACCTGGATTCCATTCCTTCACCCAGACAGCGGTACAACTTGCTAAACGCAGACCGCTGACTCTCATCACTTCCTCGTTGCTGTTGGACATTCCTCCTCACTATAGCAGTGGTACAACTTGCTACCGCAGACCACTGACTACCCTCACGTGTCCTTTGTCCATTCAGTTCCTCGTGTATTACTACATATATATTACCAGTGCTGCTAGTCATAGACTTTCCCGAGCCTCTCTATCATCTGCTGTCTCCTGTTCCGTGATCACCCCGCTACCAGAGTACCATATTACCATCTATACTGCTCTGGTAAGCTTATCACCTGGTGATCCCTGGGTAAAGACTCCTAGTGTCCGTGACAGTAAGATCAGGCCATGACAGACCCAGATACGGAACCTACAGCCAAAGAGATGCTGCAGCATCTGGTCACCCGTGTGGAGCAACAGGATGCTCGCCAACAGCTGTTACTTCAATGTTACCAGTCGTTAGCCTCCCAAGGAACATCTGGACCGACTGTTACAGCTAATGTTGAAGCTCCTGTGCTTTCCTCCGTTTCCCCAGTGCCATCCCAGGTGTCTACGGCTTCCACGCTTCACCTGCCTACTCCGTCAAAATACGATGGAGACCCCAAAACTTGTAGGGGTTTTCTCAACCAATGCTCAGTTCATTTTGAGCTCCAACCTCAAAATTTTTCTACCCATCGTTCCAGAGTGGCCTATCTTATTTCATTGTTTTCTGGACAAGCTCTGGCTTGGGCTTCCCCTCTGTGGGAGAGAAACGATCCTGTATTACAAGATAGTGCCAAATTCATTTCTACTTTCCGAAGTGTGTTCGATGAACCAGGTCGTGTGACCTCCGCTGCTTCCAGCATTCTTCGTTTACGTCAGGGTTCTCGTACAGTAGGCCAGTACGTCATTCAATTTAGGATATTAGCCTCTGAACTTCAGTGGAACACTGAAGCATTAATTGCCGCCTTCTGGCAGGGGCTCTCCGATAAAATTAAAGATGCACTGACTACCCAAGAGCTTTAGAAGATTTGATTTCTCTTTGCCATCGTGTAGACATGAGGTTTCGTGAAAGGGAATCTGAGAAAAACAACTTCAGTTAAAGCACCTCTTCGCTCAACCCCTCAATTTCGTCCAGCTTCATCTCCTGTGATCCCCATGGAGATAGGACGTTCCAAATTAACTTCAGAGGAGAGGAACCGAAGAGTAAAGAATAGACTTTGTATCTATTGTGCTGATTCCACACATACGCTCAGTTCTTGCCCTAAGAAATCGGGAAATGCCAGGCCCTAACTAGTTCTGGAGAGGTGAAGATAGGGTCCCTGGAGTCCTCTCCATCTTCTACGAAATTAAAAGTCTGCGCTTTTGATGTTACGATTTCCTTTGCTACCAAATCCTTTGAGTCTCAAGCACTGATTGATTCTGGAGCAGCAGGAAATTTCATTTCTAAATCCATAGTGAATCAATGGTCCCTACCAGTGATTACTTTGAAAACACCGATTACTGTGACTGCTATAGATGGATCACGTCTCATCAATGGTCTCATCACCCAGAGTACGTCTCCAGAAACGCTTCAGATTGGTGTGCTACACCATGAAGAGATTTCGTTTTTAATTCTTCCTGTTACGACAAGTCCGATTGTCTTAGGCCTTCCATGGCTTCAATGTCATTCTCCCCAGATTGACTGGCGCACTCCTCAAGTTACGTCTTGGGGAGCTGAATGTCATCATCGTTGTCTTTCTCAAGTCATTCCTCTTAAGATACAGCAATCTTCCATCTCACCTCCCTCACCGGGACTCCCTCCTCAGTATGCTTCATTTGCCAATGTTTTTGATAAAGCTCAGTCTGAACGTCTTCCTCCTCATCGTTCATGGGATTGTCCGATCGATCTTCTACCAGGCAAGACTCCTCCTAGGGGTCGGGTGTATCCACTTTCGTTACCTGAAACTCAAGCTACATCAGATTACATCCAAGAGAATCTCCAGCGAGGGTTTATTAGACCTTCCACCTCTCCCGCTGGAGCCGGGTTCTTCTTCGTAAAAAAGAAGGATGGATCACTACGCCCCTGCATAGATTTTCGTGGACTCAATGCCATTACTATTAAAAATCGGTATCCCATTCCGTTGATCGCTGAGTTATTTGATCGCATCAAGGGAGCTCGGATCTTTACCAAGTTGGATCTTCGTGGTGCCTATAATTTAATTAGAATCCGGCCCGGTGACGAATGGAAGACAGCGTTCAACACAAGAGATGGGCATTATGAATATCTAGTAATGCCTTTCGGGTTGTGTAATGCCCCCGCTGTTTTCCAGGGCTTCATTAATGAGATCTTTCGGGACTTGTTATATGTATGTGTCGTTGTCTACCTGGACGACATATTGATCTTTTCACAGGACCTGCCTTCTCATCACCAACATGTGGCAGAAGTCCTTTCCAGACTCCGGAAAAATTCATTATTCTGCAAACTAGAAAAATGTTCATTCGAGTTACCCCAGATTCCATTTTTGGGGTATATTGTTTCCGGAGTTGGCCTACAAATGGATCCAGAAAAGGTGAATGCTGTATTACATTGGCCCCAGCCAACTACCCTTCGTGCCATCCAGCGTTTTTTAGGTTTTGCCAATTACTATAGACGCTTCATTCAAGACTTCTCGTCCATTGCATCTCCGATTGTGGCCCTGACTCGTAAAGGGGCCAATACTAAGCAATGGTCATCCGAGGCTCTCCAAGCCTTTCAATTCCTTAAAGAGTCCTTCTCCTCTGCTCCCATTCTTCGCCAGCCTGATGTGACACTTCCCTTCTTCCTAGAAGTAGATGCCTCTAATGTTGGCTTAGGAGCCATTCTCTCCCAACGATCGGAGCAACAAAAATTCCATCCTTGTGCCTTTTACTCTCGGGGTCTCCTGCCTGCGGAGAAAAATTACACTATCGGGGACAAGGAGTTGCTGGCTATCAAAGTTGCATTAGAGGAGTGGAGATACTTATTGGAAGGAGCTCGTCACCCTGTGACGATTTTCACGGATCATAAGAACTTGTCATACCTACAGTCTGCCCAATGCTTGAATCCTCGTCAAGCAAGATGGTCTCTTTTCTTTTCCCGTTTCGAATTAATCATAACCTTCAAACCAGCTGCCAAGAACAAGAAAGCTGACGCTCTATCCCGACTTTTTGTGACGTCCTGTGACGTTGAAGAGGTTCCCAACCATTCTATACTAGACCCCAAATGTATCTCGCTGGCTGCTTCTTCCACTAAAGTGCTACCATTTGGGAAGACCCTCGTGCCTCCTACTCTTAGGAGGAAAATCCTTTTGTGGTTCCATTCTTCTCATTTTTCTGGACATGCTGGTGAACGCAAGACCTTTGAGATTCTCTCTCGAAGTTACTGGTGGCCCTCGATGAGGAGAGACGTCAAAGAGTTTGTAGCTGCTTGTGAATTGTGTTCTCAGTTTAAATCCTCCCGCAGAACTCCCGCGGGGTTGCTTCAACCACTACCCATTCCGTCCAAGCCCTGGACCCATATTAGTATGGACTTTGTTTCTGATCTTCCGCCTAGTAAAAATTGTAATACTATTTGGGTAGTGGTAGACAGATTTTCGAAGATGGCTCATTTTGTCCCTTTGTCTGGTTTGCCTTCCTCGTCTACTCTGGCTGAACATTTCATCAAAGAAGTCTTTCGTATTCATGGATGTCCGTCTGAGATTGTGTCAGATAGAGGAGTACAATTCGTTTCCAGATTCTGGCGGGCCCTCTGTAAAACCTTGGGCATACGATTAGCACTCTCATCTTCTTACCATCCTCAATCAAACGGACAAACTGAACGGGTCAATCAAGATCTCGAGACCTTTATAAGGATGTTCTCATCAGCCAATCAAGACAACTGGGTAGAATTGCTTCCTTGGGCTGAATTCGCTCATAACAACATGTACCATGAGTCATCTTCCAAAACTCCATTCTTTGTGGTTTACGGTCACCATCCGTCTTTTCCGGAATTTCCTGCCCTCCCTCCCACCCAAGTTCCTGCTGTAGAGACTGTTTGTCAGACCTTCAAAAATATTTGGTCTCAGGTCAAAACCTGTTTAAAGAAGACATCTGCCAAATATAAGTCTTTCGCAGATAAGAAGAGGCGGGCTATTCCACCACTGAAAATTGGAGATCGTGTCTGGTTATCTACCAAAAATATTCGTTTGAAGGTCCCATCTATGAAATTCGCTCCCCGTTTTATTGGTCCATATAGGATCATTCAAGTGATAAATCCAGTTTGTTTCAAACTTCTACTTCCTAAGAACCTTCGTATTTTCAACGCCTTCCATGTGTCCTTGCTCAAACCTCTCATCATCAACCGTTTCTCGACTCCTCCTTCAGCACCTCAGCCAGTTCAAGTTCATCAGGAGAAAGATTTCGAGATTACTCATGTATTGGACGCAAAAATTTTGCGAGGAGTTCTTCGTTTCCTCGTTCATTGGAAGGGCTTTGGTCCTGAGGAGCGTTCATGGATCAAAGCTGAAGATCTCAACGCCCCAGCTCTTCTTAAGAAGTTTTATTCCAAAAATCCGGACAAGCCCGGTTCCAGGTGTTCTGTGCCCACCTTTAAAAGGGGGGGTACTGTCACTCACCAGACTGTGAGTGCTTCTTCCCGTGTATTTAGGAACCGTGGCCGTCCACCATCCTGAGGGTCTGCGCATGCGCAGCCCTTTCAAACCTTCAGTACCTGTCCCTTTAGTTAATTGGCTGATCAGGCAACACTCCCTATTTAAAGCACCTGAGTTCCATACCTCGTTGCCTGATCTTGGAGTCTCATTCCCCATGAGCCTCTGAAGGTGTTCCTGTGTTTCCTCGTGTATTCAGCGCTGCTGATTCCTGTGGTTTTCAGACCACTTCAACTCTCCTGTGGTTTCCAGACCACTTCAACTCTCCTGTGTTTCATCGTGACTGTGTTAGCTGATTCCTATCCGCTGCCTCCGTGCACTACAGTCTTCAAACCATTTCCACTCTCCTGTGTTTCATCGTGACTGTGTTAGCTGATTCCTGTCCGCTGCCTCCGTGCACTCCAGTCTTCAGACCACTTTGGCTCTCCTGTGTTTCATCGTGACTGTTTAGCTGATTCCTATCCGCTGCCTCCGTGCACTACAGTCTTCAGCTCACTTCAACTCTCCTGTGTTTCATCATGACTGTTTAGCTGATTCCTATCCGCTGCCTCCGTGCACTCCAGTCTTCAGCTCACCTCAACTCTCCTGTGTTTCCTCGAGACTGCACCAGCTGATTCCTATCTGCTGCTCTCCGTGCTTAACAGTTCCAGCTCAGCTCTACTCTCCCGTGTTTCATCGTGACTGCACCTGCTGATTTCTACCCGCTACCTCCGTGTACCTGCAGAGTCCTGCTGGCTGCTACTCCTCAGTTCTACTTGTGTCTGCAGCAGCTGATCCGCTCTCCGTGCTTCTCAGTGTTCCTGCCGGTGTCTACTTGCCAGTCTGCATCGGATCTACGCCTCGCTGCATTCATCTCGTCTAGACCATCGCTACTCTTCAGGGTTCTCCAGGAGTCCAGTTCTACATACTACTGCTTCCTGAGTATTTGTTGCTATCCCTGCTGGTCTACCTACCTGTGCGCTGCACCTACTTGATTACCGCTTCACCCTCCAGGGACTTCGCTTCCTGCCGGCCTCCAACCATTCAGGTATCTCTGCACTCCTGTCTGACAGCCTGCTCCTGAACCACGGTATGCATACTTCTCATTGACTGTGCTGGTGTATTGCATATCTTGCTGGACTGAGTTGTTCTCCTCTGGAGCTTACTATCCGCTGAGACTATTGCCATCATTGACTGTGTTATATTTTGCCCGGATAGTTTCTGTGACTTTGTATTATTGCAGTGCTGTTCAGTCATTACTATATTGTGCATGTCATTGTGGATCAAGTTCAAGGTGCCCGTGTATTCCCTGTATTGCAGTCTCTCGCTGTGCTCCTCCTCACTTATATATTCAGTGGTACAACTTGCTAGAGGCAGACCACTGATCCCTGTTTCCTGTGTCACCTGTTCCAGTGTCCTCTCACATATCAGTGGTACAACTTGCTAACGCAGACCACTGACTCCCCGGATACCTTCACCTGGATTCCATTCCTTCACCCAGACAGCGGTACAACTTGCTAAACGCAGACCGCTGACTCTCATCACTTCCTCGTTGCTGTTGGACATTCCTCCTCACTATAGCAGTGGTACAACTTGCTACCGCAGACCACTGACTACCCTCACGTGTCCTTTGTCCATTCAGTTCCTCGTGTATTACTACATATATATTACCAGTGCTGCTAGTCATAGACTTTCCCGAGCCTCTCTATCATCTGCTGTCTCCTGTTCCGTGATCACCCCGCTACCAGAGTACCATATTACCATCTATACTGCTCTGGTAAGCTTATCACCTGGTGATCCCTGGGTAAAGACTCCTAGTGTCCGTGACAAGTACTAGGTAAGTTTCTATGTATGGTGGGGCGGAGGTGATACACTGGTGCTGAGGGCGGCCTTTACAAATTACTGGAGGCCTCTTAGCCCAGGGACCCACATTGGATTAATCCGGCCCAATGTATGAAGGTGCTAAAATCTTCGTCACACCACTGCACTTTGTTGGAAAATAAACCTTTCTTATTGGTTCTTTTTTAAACAACTGAGTCCATGTGCAACAGTGCTGTTCTTCATTGCAACCATTCAGATGGTAGCTGTCATGTTAAGAAAGTGAATGCTAACATGTGATTGGTTGTTATGGGTTCCCGCACCTAGTTCTATGTAATAAGGCCTGAAGGAAGGAAATGACAGTAGCACCTTCTAAGGAATGATGAGGAACGCTGTAGACTCGCCCTAAAATAGTTTGATGACTCCATTAAATAATGTCTATACATTAGATGGTCCTGAGCCATTAGCTTATGCTTCAGTATATCAATCTCCCTATACTGTTGTGTTGTATTTGTGTATTTTTTGCACCCATTAACATGTTTGTTAAACCAAAATCATAGGACACCAGGTCATTTTTTTTCCAATTTGATTGAAATTCACCACAGAGCATTAGTGAGAAACATTCCCAAAGTACACTTTGTTTGGCCATTTCCAGGCAAGATCTGAATATTCAGTCATCATCACCATGTATTTATATAGCGCCACCAATTCCACAGCGCTGTACAGAGAACTCACATCAGCCCCTGCCCCATTGGAGCTTACAGTCTAAATTCCCTAACATACACACAGACAGAAACACACAGACTGACAGTTTTATCAACAGCCAATTAACCTACCAGTATGTTTTTAGAGTGTGGGAGGAAACCAGAGCACTTGGAGGAAACCCACACAAACACGGGGAGAACATACAAGCTCCACACAGATAAGACCATGTTTGGGAATCAAACTCATGACCCCAGTGCTGTAAAGCTGAGGGGCTAACAACTGAGCCATTGTGTCTTTTTTCCATTTTCCCACTGATTTCCTGCATTTTAAAACCTAAAATATGGCTTCAGTCATTAAAGGGAGGAAATATCGGGTCTGTCTTTATTTCATGAGTCACGTGTGTTCATTACATTGGTATTTTTGTACATAAAATGCACTTTCCTGTGTGAAGTATATCAGTATTGTGAAGAAGATGTTACTACTGAAAGTATATGCAGATTATAACCTGTATAAACAGACACAGTCACAGAAAGTTGGGAGTAGCCACAAAGCGACCTGGGTAGCTACTGTTCTGCAGCTTTGTAAATGGTTCTGAAATGGTCTCTTTTCAGGATGCTTTTCAGGAGGAACAACTTATTAACCGTTTGATGAGACAGTCCCAGCAGGAGCGCAGAATTGCTGTACAGCTGATGCAAGCTCGCCATGAAAAGGAGGTTTTAAGGCAGAACAGAATATTCAGAGAGAAGCAGTATGAGGAGAGGCGTGAGAGAGAGTTCCAGGAGGCTCTGGACAGAGAAGCGGTATGATAAAGTATTACCTTTATATTTTTTACTAGATTCCTACTTCTTATGTTAAAGACTCATCAGGATCTTTAGGCTGCCTTATGTTTGACTTCAGTTTTGGCCATCCCGGTTTTTACCTTCCATTTATCCCTGTCCCTTGTTGGAGGTCATTTATGAAGAGCACTGAATGTGCCATGGAAAACACCTCCGTTTTGAATCTGTGTGCCAAGATGATCCATCCGGGGCATAGCAAGGTGCATGCTTACCCTTCATTCTCTGCAGATGTCTCCGCATGCTAGAGGTGCACCTAGATAGTCCACCCAGGGCACCGAAAGGTGCATGCTAACTCTCCATTCTCTGTAGACATCTCCGAATGCTAGAGGTGCACCTAGATGGTCCACTCAGGGCACCGAAAGGTGCATGCTAACTCTTCATTCTCTGTAGACATCTCCGTAAGCTAGAGGTGCACCTATATGGTCCACTCGGGACACTGCAAGGTGCACGCTTACTCTTCATTCTCTGTAGACATCTCCGTAAGCTAGAGGTGCACCTATATGGTCCACTCGGGACACTGCAAGGTGCACGCTTACTCTTCATTCTCAGTCTCCGCAAGCTAAAGGTGGAGGAGGAACTTACAGAAACGCACTGCGCAAAAGTGTAATCGTCACATCAAAAGTCCAACCTCCTCCCACTTCAGATCCATCCAATTCCTTAAATAACACTTTTTGTTTTTTCTCTTAAAACAAAGCTCGGTTTAGCCTAATTTATGTCTTTTTTTTTTTTTAAATCAGATATTTTTTATTTGATTTTTCAAACACATACATAGCAAAAATAACTCGGACAACTACTAGTACAAAACAAATCATGACATTCTTAAATTGTAATGTTTCTCACTTATACTTGGCAAATTCACATACAAACCAATTATGAAGTATTTTTCACCATAATATCGGTAGGCTTATTTTCCCAGGATATGTGACAGTTTTATGAAAAAATGAGAATTTGGGACTCACCACAACTAGCATATTGGTAGTAAACGACATTACAAATAGTGTTCGAACAGATTAAGTATTAGAAAGTGCAAATAGACCTTCATAGTTTAATATTTTTACATTTAACACATTTCTGCACACTTTAACACATACGGAACAGGTCATCCAGAAAAATCCCTCTCTCCCCTACCTCCAGCAAGTGAATTATTCAGAAGACACCAAGTCATTTGAACAGGCTCGGTATCTAGACGTATACCATCTAGACCATATTTTATGATACTTTGATTTAGCATTTCTACATGTGTACACATATCTTTAATGTTGCACAGTGATATTAACCAGAGCTCTCCACTTATGAAAGTCAGGTGAGCCAGATGCCATCCAGGTCCTAGAAATCACCACCTTGGTAGGTGTCGTTAAATTGAAAATGTAAGCAGCTATATATTTATTTGTTAATTCTTCTAATGAAATACTATAGAGACAACATTTGGGATTCAAAGGAAGGGCAAGGGGAAGAGCATTAAAAACACATTCCCAAACTTCTGCCCAAAAGGTATTTACAACTGGACAACCCCAAAGCATATGCCGAAAATCAGCAGATAGTGAACAACATTTTGGACAAGACGGGTCATTATACGAGATACGCCAAATCTCCACGGCCTGTTTTATTATCGGGGCCACCTGACTCGGACATTTACCCATAAGCAATACCTCCATGGGTAATTAAAGCGCTTTACCAGAAGCATAGGACTCCACCTGCTCACCAAGAAACCCCAGCAAGTCTATAGGGATTTGAGTTCCCAACCAGCTGATCATGTGGGTAAGCTGTGCTCCATAGTAATATAAACGAAGGTTTGGAAGAGCAAGGCCTCCATTGCCCTTGAATCTACACAATGTAGGCAATTGGATATGGGCCCTGCCCTCTCCCCACACAAACAAAGAGATGTGCCTATCAATCTTATGGAATATCGCCCTATGGAGATATACTGGAGAGTGTTGGAGAATATAGAGAAATTTTGGCTCTACAACCATTTTAAATAAGTTGATTCTCTCAGTAACAGTAACTATAAGGGGAAGTTTCTTCCATGTATGAGATTTCATTTTAAAGTATTCTTTAACCAAGTTAATGTTGAGAGATACAAATTCACTTTAAAAATTGGATATCCATACGCCGAGATATTTAAAACATTTGGTCCATTTAAGGGAATGTCTATTCTCGTTATCAGGATGTATCACACCATGAATCGGGAATACATAAGATTTGTCCCAATTAATCAGTAGACCCGAAAAGTGTCCAAACTTATCAACTACTTCTAAAAGGCGGTCAAGAGAAGCATCAGGATCAGACAAAAATAGTAACGTTGTCAGCATAAAGAGCTATAGTATCCCAAGTCTTCCCCACTAGAAGCCCAACAATCTGAGGATGGTCTCTGATCAAACATGCCAGAGGCTCTATGGCCAACGCAAAGACAAGGGGCAACTTGCCTAGTCCCTCGCCCCAGTCTAAAAGAATGGAATGTGTGGCCATTTACTGTGACTCTTGCCGCTGGAACTGAATACAATAGCCTAATCCATTTAATAAACTCAGTCCCCAAACCAAATCTGTGCAACACTTCCCATAAGTACTCCCACTCGACCGAGTCGAAGGCCTTGGCAGCATCCAAAGAAAACACCACTGACCCTTCCTCAGCCGAATGGGATAGCTGGATATGAGTGTAGAGGCGGTGTAAATATGAAATGGTGGAATTACCAGGCATAAACCCTGTTTGGTCCGGGTGAACTATCTCAGAAATAACTGAATTTAGTCTGGAAGCAAGAAACTTGGCTAGTATTTTAACATCAGTACAAAGGAGAGAGATGGGTATATATGATTCGGTATAGGGGGTCCTTCCCCGATTTCAGCAAGACCATTATCAGCACCTCCAACATTGAGGATGGCAAAGAACCCAAGCTATATACACCATTAAAGGCATCTAGCAATTGTGGGACAAAGAAGTTTCTAAATTTCTTATATAGCTCTATAGGGAGACCACAAATACCTTGAGCCTTATGATTGGGAAACGAGGATATAGCTGCTTCTATTTCTTCAACTGTGAGAGGCGCACTTAAAACAGAAGCCGAATCCTGGGAGAGACACGGGAATATAATGGAGTCTAAATATGCTGCTAATTGACTATGGGAATATTGTACCTTAGAGGTGTAAGTACCCGTATAATATTGGAAAAACGTATCTACAATTTCACCTCCCCTAAAAATTTGTACATGTTGGTTATTGTAAATTGCTGGGATAGTTCTACCAGACTGTTGCTCCCTTGCCAAACATGCTAGGTAACTTCCACCCATATCTGCCTCTTGAGTATTGTCTGTGTTGTGAGAATAGAAGGCGGCGTTTAGACTTGTCAAAGAGATAATCCCTCCATTCCAACTGAGCCTTCAACCATTGACAACGGTCCTCAATCGTGTGCGAGCTAAGGTACAGACACTCCAATCCCTACATCGCTTTTCCAATGTAGATTTTATTTTTCTATTAGAATTTTTGGTGTCAGAGATATTTTTAATCAGGGTCCCCCTTAGAAAAGCCTTGAATGCATCCCAATGGACATCTGAAGATGATGACATACTATTATCCATAAAGTATCCTTCCCAACGGTTAGTAAGGACCACCCCAGTACCCATTGTATCCAACCAGAGTGGGTTTAACTTCCAGAATCTCACCCCTCTGTCATTCATCAGGTCAATACATACAAGAACTGGAGAGTGATCTGAAATGCCCCTGAAGAGGTATTCAATGGAAGTGACATTTAGTGATAAAGCTAGGGAGGGTAATATCAAATCTATCCGCGACATGGTGTGATAACTGGTAGAATGGCAGGAGAATTGCTATTTATCAGGATTTCTATACTTCCACTAATCAACCAGGCCAATCTCCTCCACAAGGCTTCTCCAGGAGAAGGCGCATTTGACTCTCGCCATCTATCTAACCCTGTGTGAAGAACATTGTTAAAATCTCCCAGACACACCACCAGGGTGAGAGTGCCATGAAAATGGAAGCCTTACATATAATATCATTGTTGTAAGGAGGCGGAATATAAATTGCCTAGATTATAAGAGGGGAGAAATTAACAACTGCCCTAAGGAACACATATCTCCCATAAGGGTCAACCTGCACATGTTCTAATGAAAAAGTTAGTGATTTCTTGACTAGTATAGAAACTCCTCTGGAATTAGCAGAGAGTGTAGAATGATACGCCCATCCCACCCATTGACACTTTAAGGCCAAAACTTTGCTACCATAGAGATGTGTCTCAAACAAACAAGCTATATCTACATTGTATTTTTCGAAGTTGGGATAACACAAGAGAGCGTTTAATCTTTTTTGTTCAAACCTCCAGTGTTCCAGGCAAGCAGGCAGAGCCCACCCCCAGTTTAGTTACCTACAGCCATGCAGAGTCATACACCATTGGAGAGTACCGGATATAAGGTAGGAGGAAGGAGCAAACTGCTGGAGAGAAGAGTTTTGAGACCTGTTCCGTGCACTTTGAAGAGCAGTCAATTACCTGAGTCATAAGTAAATATAAAGGCATTTTGGTGAGAACATTAAGAACAACAATAATACAAAGTAAACTGAAATGAGTACATTTCAATTGCAAACTTGTTCTATACAGAAGACTAATGTACAAAAACAATAACAAACCCCACCCCGTATACCCCCAATAAAATACTAAGGTATACTTCATCCCTAAACAAACCCCTTGAACTATAGTTCTAAGAAAAGAAAATTACAAAAATTCCCCCCCTTCTAAATAATTATGGAATGGAGAAGCTGTATAGTTCTAGTTATACCTAGCATGAACCTTCCCATGATTAAATTTGTAACTGTGTCTCCGCTGTTGCCAGTCTGAGTCTCTGGGCAAATTTAGCCTTCGGCTTCGGAGGAGATGTAGGCCCCGATCAGATTGCAGGTAGGAAAGTCAAATGGGAATCAATATTCGGCCAAAAAGTCACTTTTCAGACGGTTCAGCTTGTGCAGTCTGCCTGTTGTGACAATATAGATGTTTTAGACAGCGGGAACCAGCCAAAACAGTATAATACGATGGATGTTGGAGGAGAGTAGGAGAGAAATGTCCTACTCCATACTGACCCAAGCCACGACCCCCAATTTATGTCTTACATTAATCCTAACAGTGAGGGGGCATTGTCCTTGCCTTTATTATATATGTCAGTGTGTTTAAAGCTTTGTCTTACATTGGTAAAAGTGGGACTAGAAATGCAGTTTTCTGCTAAAGTACAACTGGAAGTCTCAAAATGTATCCCATTAAAGGTATAGGATGAGAACCAACTCCGCCAGCCCAGAGCCTGTGCAACCGCACGTTGCCCAACTCCTCCCATCGCCCAGCACAAACGCCTGCTCCTCTGCAAACACCACCATTTTGTAAACTTGGTCAACCTTGTGAGGAAATTTAGCTACACTTGTGCAAATGGGCCTGTTTTGCACTTTATAAATGACCTCCTATAAGTCTGTTCTGCTTCCCGTCACTATATATTTGTCTATAGTTTATTACATTTCCCATCATACACCATCCACTGCTTTCCCTTTACTCCGTTCTCCAATCACCTGCTCCCGTTATGTTCGCAGCATATTGCTGTCTGACAATGTTAGGATGAATAGGTTGGTGCTGTGTTCCAGGCCCTGCAGAAACAAGCCAGGCTGGACTGTGAGGAACAGATGCGGAAAGTCCAGGAGTTGTATGACCAGATATCAGCGGAACGGGCCGAGGCTCGATACAAGAAGCACTACTTCACCTGCCAAGGAATAATGAGCCAGATTGTCGATATGGTGACAAAAATAGGGGAATACCGAGAACTAACAAATAGGTAACACCCAGCACACATGTTCCATCGAATACTGCACATATCATATTGTTATGTTACTTCCCCTCCAATCAGTCAGTTGGACTATTTTCAGCTATAGTCATAAATCTGGATCGCAAATGACCTCTGTATTTGTTTGTAATTATCTGCCAATTTCACTAACAGACCTCCGTGTGATGCAGAGTTCTGTAGAACCAGATTTCATTAAATTGTCACCCTTAGATTTATAAACCCTATACTGTACCCTGGTGTAAATTCTAAGTATAGAAGTCATTAAGGAGTTCTGTGAACATGTAAAACACAAGTGGGTATAATTACTAAACTGCGGGTTTGAAAAAGTGGAGATGTTGCCTATAGCATTTATTTAGTGCATTCTACAAAATGACAGCTAGAATCTGATTGGTTGCTATAGGCAACATTTCCATATTTTTTTTTTCAAACCTGAAGTTTAGTAAATATACCCCAAGGTCTGCTTTACACAGGACACAGACCTGAGATGCAATACATATATCATCTAGAGCAGGCTTCTTTGATGTCCCCACCATGCTGGACCATCGATAATAGTCAAAAGTCTATGGCAACCCTCTATATGTAAATACTTAGACAGTACTCATCTTAAGCTCCCATTGCATACATGGAAATTATGAAAGAGGATTAATCAAAATAAAATGAAATTAATAAAATAATTTGGAATTGTGGATACTACAAGCATGAAAACATATTGTTATAGTTGTAGTTTAGGATCATCTTTTTTTTTTAAAAATAGCTTACCCAGGGGTGTTACTAGAAATTCATGGGTCCCATAATAAGGTTATCGCCCAAGGGTGAACGACATACACACATGGGGTCTGATTTATTAAGGATCTTAAATGAAGAGGATCCTTATTTCAGTCTCCTGGACAAAACCATGTTGCTGTGCAAGGGGTGCAAACTAGTTTTCTGTTTTGCACATAAGTTAAATACTGCCTGTTTTTTCATGTAGCACACAAATACTTCATAGCTTATTTATACACTGAAATTGAAAGTTGATATTTGTGTGCTACATGAAAAAACAGTCAGTATTTAACTTATGTGCAAAACAGAATACTAATTTGCACCCCTTGCATTGTAACATGGTTTTGTCCAGGAGACTGAAATAAGATACCTCTTCATTTAAGATCCTTAATGAATCAGGCCCATGGTTCTTTCCCACAGGAGACGGTCCCCACACCTAGTATTATGGTAGTTACACCTTCGAGTCACAAATTCACTTCTAAAACACGGATTCATCCAGCAATTTACTTCTCTGCAAACGTCCGGCCAAAAAGGATTATGGAATACGTAAGGTGGAATACTCAAATGAGTATTACAAATTCAATAAAAGTCAACATCATCTTAATTGTCTTTTATATAATAAACATAGTAATAATAAGCATAATTTTCTAATGAACCTTTTATTTCTTAAGGCTAATACCTAGTAAGTTAATGCAAGAGTGGAAAGAGATCTATTATACTGGGCTGCCTCTGTATGAAGAAGCTTTGATAGACCCTTTACCCACCGAGCCAAGTCCAGAACAACTGGGGGAACTGGAGAAGGAAAATCTGTTAGATGAAAAAGAATATGAAGAATATAAGGTACAGATCCCATGCTGGAATATATATATATATATATATATATATATATATATATATATATTTATATATATATATATATATATGCGTGTGTGTGTGCATATATATATATATATATATATATATATATATATATATATACATATATATATATATATATATATATATATATATATATATATATATATATGTGTGTTTGCTCATTTCCATTGTGATTTTTATCCAGCTGTGAAGTCTCAAAATATATTTGTTTATTGTTTGCGTAAACTTTATTATTACATTTATGTTTTTAGTCACAGGTAATAGTTTTGATGGTGTTGGAATGTGCTTTACATTAGATAATTGTCAAATAGTATATTGGACAATTTACAAACAGGTTATGGTGGTTCTTCATATTTTACCATAAACCAGTAAGACACTATTGTTGTTATTGGTATTATAATTTGCAAAATTATAATATAATAACAAAAGTGGCCTGGCTATTGTCCGTGTGAAGATGTATTTGAAGGAATTAATGTGTTAAAAACTATTGACGCATGTTCTAAGCTGCTTCATATAGGTGCTCGCAGCAAAAGTAGGTTAGCCCTATTGATATATAAAAGTACAACATTGAGTATTGCTTCGTAGAAGGAGCGCAAGTGTAAAATTGTAACATTCACTTTAGAACAATCGGGTTGTTTCTGCCGCAGTTTTACTAGTATTTCTCAGGAGAGTTTACAGACTTGGCCAATGTAACATCCAGTGGTTGACTCTGAAGATGTTACATTTATTAAGGTGTTGCAAAAATAACCAGATGAAAGTGAGAAAACTTGCTTGTATGCATGTTTTTGTCATATTGATAAATATACCTTGATTCTGATCTCTACCTCTGTACAGGAAAAGCAAGAGACATATTCAGGGTTATGCTAGGACAATGCATAGATCTGCACTTTTTCTGCAGACGAGTAGAGTTCACTGATAATATCTCACGTAGAGTTACAGATCACAGGCTGTGTTACTTCTGATTCCTTTGTCTTTAGTTTTTTTATTGTTACAGGTGCTTAATTCCTCCAGGTTTTCCATTCTATCCTAATAAATATTACAGTTTGTGTAATGTATTATAAAAATGGCTACGTTCGTATGGTAGCCTAAATACAGGATAGAGTGGGTCTGTTTGTGTCTATAAAATATCACATAATTATGTGTCAAATAAGGATTCGTCTTTTTTTGTCTAGTTAACAATAAGGGGTAGATTTATTCAACCTTCTTAAAAGGTGTAATAAATCTAAATAGATGATAGCTAGAATCTGATTGGTGTATATGGAAAGCTCCACTTTTTCCTTTTTAGAAGGTTTTGCAAAACCTACAACTAAGGGTCATTTATGACATGGGGCGCAGTGCAAACTCAAAATGTAGTTGTCAAGAATACCCACCCCCAGCTACTTCCTGATTTAATATCTTAACATATATTCACACAGTCAAACAATGTATCCCCTCTATTTTGTCAAGGATCCACTTCTGACCCCCCTTATCTGTCACAAACCACACTCTGCTGTGACTTGGAAGCTTACTGTAAGGGAGCACACAGGATTTCAGTCTCAACCTTGCACTCACCTCTCTTAGGCTATAGATTTAGCTGGTCCATTCCCCAACACAGACACTTGCTTCCACACCTCTCTCTGCAACTGCCACCAGCTACATATAAGGCCATAGCAAACCTATGACTTAATTATCCAGTTGCGCACACTTTGTGCTCTGGTAGCGAAACAGTTAACAGTGCACACACTGGTATCTAACGAGTTAACCCCAGCCAAGCAATCTCTCTCTTCTAAACAGGAAGTGAATTTGTTTAGAGCAATAAGGACATAGTCTATTAAGTTTTTAGTTTACTATACAAAAAGTACAATACTTATTGGTTATAAAAATAATTAAGTAGGACAGCTTATTAATGATGATTGATTCCCCAATAGACTGACAATTTCTTGTAACGGGTCTCAGCCTTTTAAAAACACCTTTACATCTTATCCCACCTCCAAGAGTTGTGGTCTGTGACACTGTTTACAATCACCATTTGCATGTTGCCTGAATTACTACCGAATTCTATTATGTGACCCAACTTTCCTGTGGAGTGTCACATAGATCAAGTTTTATTATTTATAGATCCGATATGATTTTGCCAACTTATTGATACTAAACAGGCCTATGTCCAGCGTATTCGTTAAGCTTATACTCATTTCCTTAACTCCTCTGTGTGACAGAATGCTTTATTTGACATATGGGCTGCCCTTCATCCTGCTATTGAGGAATACGTGGTTGATCACTACTGTTATTGATTTTAAGTTGCATTTTGCATTTTGGAGACGTTATGTTTGTCTATATAAGATTCAGGAAACCATCATCCTTGTGTAAGGCCACAAGCTGTGAACTGCTCCTGAGCAACTCGCTCAGTGTCAAACTCTCCTATGTCAGAAGCTGGCTCACCCCAGCGGCCTTTTAATCTCCTCCGCTTCCCTGAAAGTGTTGCTGTTATCTTTTAACACAGAGGGGGGCAGAAGCATCAGATAAACACCCACGAGATCCTCTGACTTCAGATTTTACACTTTAGTAGCTGAATTTATCAATGAATTCATTTGATATAACGTATTTACACTGCAGTTATGATTAGGCCTTATTCCCCACAATTATGTTATTGGTTAATCCTTATAACTGTAATTCTTCTTTGTTCACTAAGGAGTCCATAT